>NC_057800.1:244488797-244524872 GCF_018294505.1 Triticum aestivum
TACTCTTATAAAAAACAGAGTTGGTGATGATGGTGTTCCTGCCATCCTGCAATATAGGCCATCCGATTTATATCCGACGGACAGGAAGGAAACTATGGCAATTTTGCAAAAAGATACCCACACCCCTCTCTGCATTTGCAAATAAGGCATTCCCTCGTTCATCCTTTTCTCCCACAAGATAAACTTCTCATACAAATGCATCTTGATGTTCCGTGCAACGCATGGGCATCTTGCTAGTAGGGAGAAGGAGTCTGTGTGACACATATCTAGCTATATTAAGGGATAGGTAGATAGCATATGTGTGAGAGACATTATTATACTTTCAGACATTAGTGGCTGTGGGTGGGCGGAATTAAAGGGGTGGGCATGTTAGACATAGAGAGCGTGTGTGTTTCTGTGTGAGAGACTTGTAGGACGGGGTAGAAAGACGAATTTAACCCTGACGGAGGGAGAGAAATACACGAAGTGCGCGTGTGTGATTATGATGCCCACAGGGAAATGAGATATGTATGTGTGTGAGAGAGATTGCACAATTCATTCACGTATCACTATCTAGCGATCGTGGACGTGCATCGCTTGAACATAAGTCAATATCTACTTCGCATCGTGGCCAAAGGTACAATATCGATTCAACACTATAAAGATTGGACACTCACATATCACATTTTTTCCTATTTAAATAAACCTTTTCAGTTGTGCATGCCAAAGTTATAGTGATATTTCTTCAAACAACCAATGTAGCTATCATGTACATGCACCATTGTTACTCTTGCATTCAAATTCATTAGTCTTGGATGATTTAAGTTTCTATTTTGAAGTAATATATGTAATATTCATTTCTGAATTCAACGGGTACGCAATTTATGAAATGGAGGCTATGTAATCATATGAGGTAACACTTTTAAGTAGCTGACTACAATATCCATTTCTTTTTGTGCGCCTCTACACTAACACGTCAATGCATTATGATTAAAGTAAATAACCTATGGCACTAAATTATCTGTTTAAACGAGAAATACATAGGCTGAGCGTTTGATCCCTTTTTTTGTGAACGCGCCACTACACCCGTACGATTGGCCGCGCCCATGTGAACGTCCAAGTTATCGGCGCATCATCCCGAGTTATCATCTTTTTTTCTGGGGTGGACTTCACACCAGTTATTAACTGCTGACGCGTGCCCCGTGTACATAGTCTAGCATGACCTTCCCGCTAGCACGGTCCAAAATTAGTTGAAACTGGATACGAATGATCCCGCGGGCGGCAAAATCTCCCGCCTCCTTCTAAAATTTCCGGCACCTTAGTCTTTAGCATGCGAAATCCCCCTTTTGTCCTTGGTGCACGGAGACCAACAGTTACAATACCGCCCTCATCTACATGATAGGTCGGGGCTGCTTTGGTAACTTCCGGTTCCCCCACTACACGGCAACCCCCATTTCCTCTCCCCCTCCCGCAAAAACGACTAACTCCACAGCACCAGAGCATCTTACATCATGCCTTCCGTACTTCATCGCCCTTTCTCCCCTCCCCTCTCGAAACCCTAGACTGCTCATCCACCGGCGTACCATAGCCCATTCACTGCCAGCGGCGTCCACCTCGCCGGATCTGCTTCTGTGGCCACATCTACCCCTCCCACCTCCCCTAGAAACAAGTAGACTGCTCATCCACCACTGTACCACAGCCATTCAGTGCCGGCCTTGTCCACGGCACTGGATCTGCTTCGCTGGTACTCTCGTCAACCGCCACGCATCTGCAGCGGCTCATTCGTACTCCCCACCGAAGACGCTTCGTCCACACCCCCCGGAGCCGCCCCACCGACGCCCCCATCGACGACCTCTGATCCTCTTCGCCGACACCTTCCTCAACCCTACCGGAGCCGCTTCGCCGACACCTTCCTCAACCCTACCGGAGCCACTTCGCCGACACCATCGTCAACCCTACCAGAGTAGCTTCGCCTATACCATTCTCAACCCTACCGGGGCCGCTTTGCCAACTCATAAGTCCACGGCCTCAGATCCGCTTCCTCGCACCCTCATCCAACCTACCGGAGCAGCTTCTGACGCTCTGTCCACAGCCACAGATCCGCATCGTCGACACCATCCTTAACCCAACCACCGGAGTAGCTTCTGACGCCCGTCCACAACCGCAGATCTGCATCGTCGACACCATCCTTAACCCAACCATCGGAGCAGCTTTTGATGCCCCGTCCACGGCCGTAGATCTGCGTCGTCGACAACATCCTTAACCCAACCACCGGAGCAGCTTCACCTATGCCCTCATCCACGACCACAGATCCGCTTCGCCCACACCGTAGTCCACCCTACCGGAGCCGCTCTACAAACACCCTTCTCGACAGTTCTAGATCTCCTTACCGGACCCCGACAGCCAGCGCAGCGTCATCACCCTCAACGTTTCTAACCTAATTCCCACCGTCTGGAGAGATGCCAAGCACCCGCCACGGCCTAGGTACTTGTCACCTTTAAACCCGTCCAGCATCACCTGCCCGATGTACTTCAAATATACTAACCGGTCGTTGTTACCTGTTATGCAGCTGGCAAAAACTACAAGGACGATGTTTCTTATGGATCTAACAGCCTGGCCAACCAAGATCTTGGACTAAGGCATTGGTATGATCTTGTAAGCGCGTCTCTCTCTCTTGTATTGTTCTGTGCCTGCCAGCATGCTTTGCTAGGATTTTCGACCAGTAATCCCTTTGTGCAGACAATGATTTCTACTACTGGCTGCTAAATTAGATATGTAGGTTTCATACATGATACTACCTCGTACCTCCATTCCTAAATATAAGTCTTTCTAGAGATTCCACTATAGGCTACATACGGAGCGAAATGAGTGAATCTACACTCGAAAATGCATCTATATACATCTGTATCTGGTCCATACTGGAATCTCTACAAAGACATATATTTAGGAACAGGGGCAGTACATTACACAAAATCATAGGTGGCATGTAGGACTTCCAGTGCACTACATTAGGCTCCCTTAGAGTGCCTGCTAGTCCAGCATACAGAGTCATGGCTAGTTTATGGTACGCACACAATCGTTAATTGGTGGTTTAAATATGCTCAAGGGATATGCAATGTAGTATCATGTAGAGATGTCTGAAATTAGCTGTGTCAACTTGCAGATAGGGTTACACAATGAAAAAGTACAAGATGCATGTGGCAATTTCATGGAACATCGCAAAAAATCAGAGGCAGCGGTGAGCCTATGCAGTGTGCTATGGTACGTCACTCCTCCATTGCAATCATCGTGACATGTTATTTGTATGCCAGTTCTATTAGCCAAGTTTCTTAGGGACAGTTATTACGAGTTATCATAAGAAAATAAGCACCTGTGAATATAAGCTCCATGTAATCCACTTCTTTTCATTTCGTTTTTAGCTTATCTTTGGTATGATCAGTGGAAAGTCTAGATTGCGTTGTATTTTTTTCATTTTGCTGCCCATATGGAAATTAATTTGACTTGCAAACATCACAAATTGAACCCAGTGCAGTAATTAATATGATAGGAAAACAGACCATCACTATTTGCTCAAAATGCAAATACAAAGATGCCATCTACTTGGCACAATCTACTTTGGTCAATGTTTTCCATAGAGATCCCATTGCCCAATTTAAACAAAGAACGCATGACCCACATTTAAATGAAGAACAATTATTTATTGAAATTCGATGGTCCAAGTGGTTGGTTATTATCGTATAGCAGCACCACCTGAAAGCATCATATAGCAGCAGCAGCTCATAGCAAGTCATCATACAGCAACAACAGTCTGCAATTCATCATATACCAGCAGCAACTCATAGCAATTCATCATATAGCAGCAGCAGGAGCAGCTCATAGCAATTCATCATATAGCAGCATCAGGAGCAGCTTGTAGCAACTCATCATATAGCAGTAGCAGCAGCTCATAGCAATTCATCATATAGAAGCAGCAGCAACTCATAGCAACTCATCATACAGTAGCAGCAGCTCATAGCAATTCATCATATAGCAGCAGCAGGAGTAGCTCATAGCAATGCACCATATAGCAGCAGCAGAAGCAGCTCATAGCAATTCATCGTATAGTGGATCAGAATGAAAATTTGGCAAAAAATTAGAGGAGATCCTCACCTTATTGGATGAGCTCATCCTTCAACAGCACCTCAAGGCCATGGCCTGGGAGGAGGGGAGGGGGAATAAGGTGCCTTCTACCGCAGTGTGGCATCAGCCATAGTTGTGCAGCGCCCACCGGAGTAGTGCGTTGGACGAACCACAGTGGAGCAGCTGCTGGAGACCATGAGAATGAGGGGTGGCGCCAGAGGTAGGAGCAGCCAGGGAGATTTGCCCCTACCCGCCAGCCATGTAGCCTAGCTGGACATAGCATCATCGAGGACCAGGCCAGATGGGACCAGTGGCGACGGCTCGCTGGAGGAACCCTAGTGCTGCAGGGCAATGAATGCTTGCGTGTTTGTTTTTACTTAAGGGTCAGGTGTGACATGGTTGTCAGTAGTTGCATTTTGAGTGTAATATAGGCAGACAACAGAGTAATTTCACTATCCCCTTCCCTTCAATTTTTAGTGAGGTTCTACCCGAAACACCCCCCTCCAAAGCGAAATTAGTTAAGCCCAAGCCCATAACTCAAAAATGACTTCTTTACATCTTTTATGGCTTATTTTGACAATATGCCCTAAAAAGGCAGAATCGAACTGGCCCTTAACCTGCAATTCAATTGTGTGTGCAATGATGAATCACTCCTACCTGCTATCTGTACATTTAGGCATCATCATACATGGCATAACCTAATACATGTGCATTCCATTGTAGAATCTGGAATCTGCAATGTTTATGTTAGTTCATACGTTGCACGTGATGTTTAAATGCCCCTTAAATCCGGTCAGTCAAGTGATGGTCTTTAAGCCTCCTTCTTTGCTTCTTTTCTTGATATGTAAGATTTGCTCACACATCTGTTCAATTGCTTGTTTGCATCAGCCAGCCATACTAGGACTGTTTGCTTTGATTACTTGTTGTTCTTAACCTAACACTCTAACAGAGCTTGTCAACGATTTAAACACTAAGGGCTGCTATAGTGGGGCCTTGTCTAACTCATAGGTGACATAAAGGTTTGGCTATACACTACAGTAGGCTCTCCAAGAGTACCTGGAGATCCAGTTCGAAGGTATGCCTAGTTTTTACATAGTGCAGACATAGTAAATGCTCATTTCATTGTGTGCAAGTGCAAGAGATGCGGCATGTTTCATTATGTGGTGTTGTTTTGTTATAATCTCATCCTTTTGTGTTCACAAACTGGAAAGTATGCATATTTATCTTCCAAGGAGACGAGTAACTAGTTTGTGTCACCTTGCAGAGGGGGTGCAATGAAGATAAGATTGAGGATTTCCAAGTACAAGATGTTAGGAAGGAGCCTTGCAAGATAAGTAGGAGCTGCACTGAGCCTCTTCAACCTGCTAAGGTAAGTCACTGTATGCAACTCAATAGTTCAATTCCTTATTTGTTTCAGGCATAGTTAATTTTCTCTTTTCAATTGCTTTATTTGTCCTCGGTTAATTAGATGCCCAAATAATCATGCCTGATGTTCAGTACTTGTATCACTATTAGTTGACATAATTAAAGGCCTTACCATTTAATTACTCTACCGAAGTGTGCCTGAAGCTTTGAAGTCTATTAACCAACTATTATTGCATGAGGCTCACAATCTAGTTTATACTACGCTAATGATTGCATAGTTTTGCCTGATGTAGTATGTTTGTATGAAACCCTCTGCTATTCATTATGCTCCCTAAGACTTCAATTGAGGTACAGAATGGCCAACTGCTTGCTTACTTATACACAACGTGTTGTCTAAATTTGTAACTTGTCTGTGTTTTCGATTGGGCCCCAACATCATGCTCCTCTGGTGAGCTAAGAGGGATTTCTGTATGCAGGCTGCACAGACTATCTTTTTATAATTTTTAAAATATCACCTGCTTATGCTTCATGATGTGTAACATTTTTTTGAAAGTGACGTGTACCATTATTGTTAGTCCTGTTTTGCCATGTAGTACAAAATAGTGTCCTGTTCGCTTCACTTTTGTAACTATATTTTTGCCCTAGTCATGTGTACTTACAGAAACATTTCAGGATGAAGTGACATCAACACAAAGATCTGCGAGCAGTGCGACATGGCCGTTACCAAATGATTATGGATTGGAATTGGAATGTGCTGATGTTCTCGAGCATCAACTAGAGGTGGCAAGACAACGTGTACATGATTGTCAACGTATAATCAACAAGTTGAGACTGGACACGCAGGTATTAGATGCAGGAGTCAAAAAATGAAACAAGACACTGAGGTAACCATGAAGGAATTAGAGATTTCGCAGACTGAAATTTGTGCTATCTGAATCCGGCCAATCTTATTTTCTAAAGAGATTATAGTTCAAATGGAGTTAAGTTGATGCACGTCCATGATGTATGAGCTGTATTTACCTAGTATATGTAATTTGCTGTTTGTGTATGCTTTATTATCACCTGTGCCGAACCATAATGCCTAGAGGGTATAATTGTTTGTAATTTCTTTATTGTATAGTGTAGGATTATTCTACCTTTCTATGCCTTGTTATCTTTGTTGTATAGTGTATGCTTTTTAGAGGTGATAGTATTGTGTAGGATAATTCTTTGAATATGCTATATCGTTCAAACGGGGGCCAACTCGCCCGACCATGGCCCTTCACGGGCCGTCGGATCCATGGGCCTTCTACGTCTCGTAGGATCCATGGGCCTTCTACGTCTCATAGGATCCATGGGCCTTCTACGTCTCGTAGGATCCATGGGCCGCCGACTCATTTATGGTCTTGTACGGGCCTTTAATGGGCCGTAGACGGGCCTTTAATGGAAATCGTACGTTTTATGGGCTGACCATAATGGGCCGTTAATAGGCCGTATTTGGTGATGCTATGAAAATGGCCCAACAGACTAAAGGTCCACAAATGGGCCGGCTGTAACAACGAGCTGAATTTGGCCCACAAGCAGAAAATGACAATAACGGGCTGTAAGTAACCGAATGCTGCAAATGAGCCCAAGAATAAATGGGCCCTCAGAAGGCCGAAAGTTAACTTGGGCTGGAAACGGCCCAACGGAATAACGGGTCGTTAATGGGTATAAAGTGATACACTGTTCATTATGGGCCAGTTTCACCACAGGCCGTTAATGGGTGTAAAGTAATACACTGTTCATTACGGGCCAGTTTCACCACGGGCCGCTAATGGGCCAAGAGTTACAAAGGACCTCATATGGGCCGAAAGACGTCATGGGCTATACATGGGCCAGAAGTGAAAACAGGCTCGAATCATATTGGATGGCCCAGATGACGGCACTAGGCCTAATTCGGATAGGGCATAATGGGCCTTGGGTTAGCGGGCTGTAAATGGGTTATATGCGAACAGGCCGTTAACAGGCTTTCCGTGGGTCGGCCCGCCAGCTTTTGACCAAGTCAAACGGGCCGGCCTTTTCACAGGAATGGGCCACTGTTGGGCTGTGCCACGTGTCGACGTATCATAGGCGCCTTCTGTCTAGTGAGTAGATGACATCTGTCCCAGCGATGAGCTGACACGTGTTTCCTCTAGCCAATGATGATTTTACACGTGGAAAATCCCCATTGGTCGGGGCTGTTAACGGGTTATCGGATCCAAAACCCGACCTGATAGCTTAACGGCGTTCCGTCACGGTGGATGCCACGTGTTGGTCACCCTTGACGAAAGCACTTCTGTGACGCGCGATTTATCGTCATGGAAGTGGACACTTCCATGATGATAATTTTGGTAATGTCATGGACACAGGTATGACTATCTTGATTCTGTCATAAATTTGTCATGAATGAAAATCCATGACAAAAAATGCGACCTACTATGACAAACACGTATCATCACGGAAGTGTATTTTTTTAATGTTAGTCCCACTCTATGTCAACATAAAATTAATTTGGAAGAAAATGCTAAACCAGTTCGTGATCATCAACGACGGCAGAATCGTAAAATGAAAGAAGTGGTAAGATGCTAAACCAGTACATTTCAGCAACACCTTCACCATCCTTCATTTTGAACTTGTCAAGTTGAATTTGAAGCACATCCAATTTGGATTCCTTGATGAAGTCAGTACCTTCGTGCATATCTATCAAAGTATCCCAAATTTCCTTTGCATTCTCAAGACGGCTGATTTTGTTGAATTCTTCGGGGCACAATCCGTTGAAGAGGATATCACAAGCTTGAGCGTTGTATTGCAGCATTTTCAACTCTTCCGCGGTGGCTTCATGGTTTGGTTCTTTCCCATCAAAGAATTCACCTTGCAAGCCAATACACACAATAGCCCAAACGGCGGGGTTATGTCCAAGAATATGCATTTTCATCTTATGCTTCCAACTAGCAAAATTAGTGCCATCAAAGTAAGGACCTCTACGGTGATAATTTCCCTCGCTAGACGCCATACTCTCCTAGGTTGTGAAACCAAGGCTATGACCGCCAAAAGCTATGGAAATCAAAGCAAATGGAGACCAAAGCTCTGATACCACTTGTAGGATCGAAAGTATGTCTAGAGGGGGGTGATTAGACTACTTGACCAAATAAAAATCTAGCCTTTTCCCAATTTTAGTTCTTGGCATATTTTAGCTATCTTAGCACAAGTCAAGCAATCTCCACACAATTCAAGCAAGCAAGCAAAAGAGTATATGAGCAGCGGAAAGTAAAGCATGCAACTTGCAAGAATGTAAAGAGGAGGGTTTGGAGGATTCAAACGCAATTGGAGACACGGATGTTTTTGTCATGGTTCCGATAGGTGGTGCTATCGTACATCCACGTTGATGGAGACTTCAACCCACAGAGGGTAACAGTTGCACGAGTCCACGGAGGGCTCCACCCACGAAGGGTCCACGAAGAAGCAACCTTGTCTATTCCATCACGGTCATCGCCCACGAAGGACTTGCCTCACTAGCGGTAGATCTTCACGAAGTAGGCGATCTCCTTGCCCATGCAAACTCCTTGGTTCAACTCCACAATCTTGTCGGAGGCTCCCAAGTGCCACCTAGCCAATCTAGGAGACACCACTCTCCAACAAGTAACAAATGGTGTGTTGATGATGAACTCCTTGCTCTTGTGCTTCAAATGATAGTCTCCCCAACACTCAACTCTCTCTCACAGGATTTGGATTTGGTGGAAAGAAGATTTGAGTGGAAAGCAACTTGGGGAAGGCGAGAGATCAAGATTCATATGGTTGGAATGGAATATCGTGACCTCAACACAAGTGTAGGTGGTTCTCTCTCAAAAAATGTGTATTGGAAGTGTAGGTATGTTCTGATGGCTCTCTCAACGAATGAAGAGTGGGTGGAGGGGTATATATAGCCTCCACACAAAATATAACCGTTACACACAATTTGCCAAACTCGGTGGGACCGAATGGTTAAACTCGGTCGGACCGATTCAGCAAACCTAGTGACCGTTAGGATTTTCGGTGGGACTGAGATGCAACTCGGTAGGACCGATATGGTTAGGGTTAGGGCATAACGTAATCTAGGTGTGACCGATTACACAAACTCGGTGGGACCGATTTTGGTAATAAGCTTACCAGAGAGTTGGTCAGGTAAACTCGGTGGGACCGATTCGCTCATCTTGGTGAGACCGAAGTGTTACAAAAAGGGAGACAGAGAGTTTACATTGCAATCTCGGTGGGACCGATCGCTCATCTCGGTAAGACCGAAACGTTACAAAGGGAAATAGAGAGATTACAATCCCATCTCGGTGAGACCGAGATCCCTATCGGTGAGACCGATTTGCCTAGGGTTTGTGGCAGTGGCTATGACATTTGAAACTCGGTGGCGCCGGATAGAAAGAATCGGTGGGGCCGAGTTTGACTTTTGGTTTAGGTCATATGTGGATGTGGGAAGGTAGTTGAGGATTTTGGAGCATATCACTAAGCATTTTGAGCAAGCAAGCCATTAAGCAATACCTCAACCCTCCTTGATAGTATTGGCTTTTCCTATAGACTCAATGTGATCTTGGATCACTAAAATATAAAATGTAGAGTCTTGAGCTTCAAGCTTGAGCCAAACTTTTTGTCCTTAGAATTTTGAGGGATCCACTTTCCTCATCCATGCCATGCCATTCATTGAGCTTTTCCTGAAATATTAATCTTGGAATAATGTTAGCTCAATGAGCTATATGTTGTTAGGAATTACCAAAACCACCCAGGGATAGTTGCACTTTCAATCTCCCCCTTTCTTGGTAATTGATGACAACATATAGATCAAAGCTTCGACAAATGATAATAAGAGTGAAAGATATTGTCACTTTGAGAAGTATGTGAAAAGCAAGAGCTCCCCCTAAATTTGTGCATATCTTAGGATTTGTTTTGTACTGCAAATGCACAATGAGTTAGGATCATGGGTTACTCTTCCATGTCACATACATCTTGGTGGAGCGCTCAAAATAATAAAGATTGAATACATGCACTCATCACCAAGCAAAGTGAATGATCATATAAGGATAAGTAAGATAATATCATCTAACAAGCATAAGTGTAGCTTATGATCAACCACATGATCATCAATGTCTCATAGATAATAGCATAGTATCTCAAGCAATCAAAAGTAAACAAAGTTCAACCACCAAAGCAAGAGAGAATAAAAAGCAACGCTCTCTCTCTCTCGAAGCCTATGATCTATACATGTTTCTCCCCCTTTGGCAACAAGTTACCAAAAAGTTCATAGAAAATGCAGAGCACTAAAATGTCTCTCAAGCTTGGTCTTCAGGTGGTGGTGTCCGGAGAACTCCAAGAACGAAGGCTTCAGTCGAAGTAGATGGAGCTGATGGGGTAGGTGCTAGAGCTAGTGGCACTGAAGCTGTAGATGGTGCAGATGAAGTGGCTCTAGTGTCTGGTACTGGTACTGCAGTTGACCTCTGAGCTCTAGGCACTCTGGCAAATGCATCAGTAGTTGTCTTGCCCTTCCTCTCCTGCATATCATCTTGAAGTTGCTCCACAACAGACTGAATCTCAGTTACCTTCACATCCAAGTCATAGAATTTTTGCTCCACGATTCTTTCCAAGCTCTCCTGGTTTTGAGTCAGGGTGGCCAGTCCCTTCTCAATCCTCAGAGTGGATGCAATCAGGTAGCCAAGTTGATCTTTCTTGCTCTTCAGGAGATACTGAGATGCTTCTTCAATAGTTGGCATCCTTGCAGCTTTTTCTGTTTTTGCCTTCTCTCTCTTGGCTTGTGCTTGTACTGAGGATGGTTCATCTTCATCCATAACCACTTGGTTGTCCTCAAAGTCAGGATAGAGAACAAAGTGTTCCTTATCCAATAGATATTTTCCTGTGCCCATCTTTGAGTTAATCAACTCCTGAATTTGTGGGGCATATCCACAACTTCTCTTTTGGTCTGCTGCTGTCCTCTTGATAGTCTCAACCATGAGGCTCATTACCTTGAATTTCTGTGGCACATCAAATATGTGTAGCAAATTAATTGCATGCCCTCTGATCATGTTGTGGTCACCTGACTTGGGCAAAAGAGTGTGCCTTAGGATCCAGTTGATCGTTGGCAGTCCTGACAGAAGAAAATGGACTGACCCAAACTTGAAAGTCTCAAGAGATTTGTCTGGGATCTCCTTGTACATCTGTGACATAGAATTGTGATCCATCTTTTTCTTGGCATAAACATCCAAGTCATCTTCACTTTCCTTTGGGGCATTGATCAGATTGGCCCATTCCTCAATAGTTGATTGGTATCTCATTCCTTCAGACATCCAAACTATTCTGCCATCTGGATAGAAATGTGCTGTGGAGTAGAATTGCATAATGAGCTCATCATTCTAGTTTGTGAGCTTCTGCCCAACAAAGTGTGCAACTCCACACGCACTGAAGCTGTCATACACTCCAGGATAGTGTTCTTCATTCTCCTTCATGTAGGTCCAGTCGACCCACCTCATATCACACACTATAGGCTTCTTGTCCAGCAAGATTGTCTCATAGAAATCCTGTTGTTCCTTTGTGTGGAACCTGTAATCAACAGCAGTCCTTCTCCTGGAGGCATATGGATCTGACTCTCTCCATAGCCTCAACCCCGAGTCTCTCCTGATCTTCATGTTCTCAGCCACAGGATGAGCATCATTGTGGTCTGGAATCTTGGGTTTGAGCTTTCTCAGGACTTGTTCTTCATCATCTTCATCAGCAGCAACTTCAGGCACTGGGGCCTTGTTCTTCTCAGCAGCTGGTATACTCCTGGTATTCCTCTTAGGTGCACTCTTGGGCTTGGAGGATGCTTTGGGTGCTTATTTGGGCTTTGATGTTGCAGCCCCTGACTTTATAGCATCACCCATCAGCTTTTGTGCCTTGGGTGCTGGTGCAGCAACCTCTTCTTCCTCTTCCTCTTCAAAATCTCTCATGATTGAGGATCTCCCAAGCACTCTAGCAGTGGTCTTTTTGATCCTCTCCTTCCTCTTCTTCTCTTCTACAGCAGCCTCTTTGGGTTCAGATCCCAAAGGGACTTGAGTAGATACTCTGGCCTTAGACATTGGAATTCTCTTTGCAGGAACCTTTTGCTTCATGCCTGGCTTGGTGGCAGCAGCAGTGCTATATTACTTCTTAACCACTTTCTTCTTGGAAGTGGCCTCATCCTCAACTGCCACATAGTCTTCATCCTCAGATTCAGAGGTCTTCTTCTTTCTGGCCCTGGTGGCAGCTTTGGGTAAGTTGCTTGGGGTGCTCCCGCTACCATCATCTGAACTGCTAGAGGGACTAGTGCCCTCACTTAGGTGAACCTGCTCCTCTGACCTATTCTGGCTGTCACTCTGATCAGACATATTGCAAACACTGACAGCAGACCCTGTGAATAGATATAGATGAGATAGAGTGGATGAGCATCACAAAATGCAAAGGTTTTTGCAAAAGAATGAGTCAAAAACTTAGTTTTAGTTTTCCACAGAAAGCATTTCGGATCAACCAATTTGTAAAATCGGTGATACCGAAGCAGCTTTTGGAACCTAAACTAGTGAACTCAGTCAGACCGAGTCACAGTTCGGTGGCACCGAGACTGCTGTTTCACAAAGTCCTGAACTCGGTCACACCGATTTGCAATTCTCGGTCAGACCGAAAATTACATGTGCAATGGCCTGAGCCGAATCGGTGGTACCGAGTTCCACAACTCTGTGGGTCCGAGATGGTTTCGGCGGAAACCTAACCCTAAATTTTCAAAGCACGACTAAACTACAGAGTGTTTTGACTGGATAAGAATGATCTCAATCATGGAAAGATACATGGCGAACACAATGTGCTAGGAATCAGATAGGGATAGCACAGTGATCGAGTTCATACCCTAGTTCAACGATGAACTCGCTACGGCGGCAATGGCGGGGATGATTCCCGTTAACAGCGGCGGAGACTAGCGGCAGGAGGCGGCTGGCGACGAGGAAGACGATCCGGAGACCTTGGAGGCAGAGCGAGCTAAGCGCGGGTCGAGGAGGTTCGGAAAGTTTTCCAAAACTTGACCCGTGGGTATATATAGCCCGACCTTGTCGGTGTGACCGAGTGCAACAACTCGGTGGCACCGAGATTCATAACTGCAATCAGTTACTGAAACTCGGTGTGACCGAAAGGTTCAAATCGGTTGCACCGAGATTGAAAACCTAGATCGACTTAGTGATCTCGGTATGACCGAAATGGATGAATCGGTCAGACCGAAACGCACAAAGAAGTTTTGGAAGTTTAAGTCTATGACAAATCGGGGAATCCGCGTGCTCCTCACACAGAGTGGTTCGAATCTGACTTGATCAAATTTTGTGATGTAGCATGAATAGAGTTTGAGACGACAAAAGCATAGATAGCTAGAGAGGGTTCTTAGGCATTCTTGTCCATCCACTTGGCAAAAGAAAAGAAAACCAATCAATCAAAACAACAAGTGGATGTCCTTGAATGATTAAAATATGCAATCAACATGCTCGCACAATAAAATGGCAATTGAAATATGTGGCAAAGCATGCACAACAATTTCTAGCATCTATCAAACAATTTGCGATGACTAGGTCATCTATATATGAGTATATTGACTTAGGAGTCAAATGAGAACATTTGATCATAGGTCATACTCATCATTTAAGCACAAGTGGGGTTACCACTTTTACATAAAGCATTGTTGTGTTCACACCATTAGAGTTGCTTTAGCTCAATTCTTAGAGTAAAGCTCCCCCTAGATGTGAGATCCCCCCTAAGAGGGATGAACTAACCTTGGGTTTTGTCGATGATGACTTCATGTAGATGTTGAAGATGTGGATGCTCAATGTTGATGTAGATCATTTGAAGCTATCCATTGGAGTGAGTTGCACTTTCAATACCTACACGGGTTAGTCCCACAAGGAACAAACAAGGATATCCATAGACATAAAGTGATGCACACACAAGATGATGTCTATGAAATCTTTTAGGTTACCTTGTCCCTTGTCTTACCAACAAGAGGGTTTGTGACTCCTTGAACTAGTGCAAGATGTGGAAGTTTATTGCACTTGTTCTTGCCAAGATGATAAGAGTGAAGTATGTTGGCGGAGTCACCCTCAAGAAATCTCTAGTTCTTCTTCTTCGAGATCCACACCATCTTGATGGGAATCCTCAGTGCTGTAGTTGTACTTGATGAAGTGGAACTTGAAGTAGTCTTGGGAACCCACTTGACCAAGGCCTGAGGAGCTTCTTCAAATGCATCAATTTCCTCTTGAATCTTGTCCTTGCCTTTTTGCTTGTGGTCTTGTGGTGGAAGATCATCTTGAGCTTGTGTCCCTTTGAAAGAAGTAGGATCATACTTCTCTTGTTGAGGAACAAACTTCATCTTGGGGTATTGATCTTCTTCCCACTCAACTCCATTGGCATTGAACTTTCATTCAAAACCAACACCTTGATTCTTCCGGTGCCTTCCTTGCTTGCGTACAATTTCCTCGAATTGCTTACTTCCGGCAAGGCTCTTGTAAACACCTTTCTCTATAATTCCCTTCAATAAGCTATTTTCTTGCTCAAGTGTAACTTGGCTAAGAGAATCATTAGTGGAATCAAGAGAACTACTAGAAGCAACAATATTGGATTTAGCATGATTATTGTTACTACTAGAGGAAGAATCTTTCTTGTTCTTGTTACTAGACTTGACTTGAGGCATGTAAGTGGATAAGAGTAAATGCTTGGCAATGTAATAAGAACTTTTCTAATGAAGATCATCATTGATTGCTTTTAAGAACTCATGCTCTTGCTCAAGGTTGAGCTTTTCAAAGCGTAATTTCTCATGAGTCCTTAAAAGTTCTCGATGATCTCCTAAGATAGTTTCATGAGCTAACTTAAGAATGTTTAGTTCTTTAGTTAGAGACTCAATCTTCTCCTTATCATTGTCATTTGTTTTATCTTGATTAGCATGATTAATTGATGTTTCATCACAGTATTCATCACTAGAGTTGTCAACAAGTAAATCATCATCACCTAACAAGTCATCTTCATCACTACTGAAATCAACATACTCGGGGTGTGATACCTTTGGGACTTTAGCCATGAAGCATGTTCCAACTCCTTCATTTGGTGAGTCAAATATGTCGTAGGAGTTGGTTGTCACAAGTGCTAGACCGGCAACACCTTCATCTTGAGTATATTCGGAGTCGGAGTGATAGCTTCTCTCGGAGTGGTTGTCGGAGTCGGAGCCGGATACCCATTCACCTACATGAGCTTGATGTCTTTGTTTTGTGTAGCTCCTTGATGACTTGTCCTTTCTTTCCCAATCCTTGCTTCTCTGTGAGGGTCTTCGTTCATAACGATCATCTCTACTCCTTCTTTCTCTAGATGGTGATTCTTCTCTTCTACTTCTTCTCTTGGGAGAATCTTCTCTTCTCTTGTAGGGGGCCGTACACTCATTGGAATAGTGTCCGGGCCTTCCACAATTGTAGCAGTTTCGCTCTTGACTAGAAGATCTTTTGTCATTGTAGGACCTTGACTTGGAGCTTCTCTCTTTGCTTCTACTCTTGTAGAACTTGTTGAAATTCTTCACCATTAAGCTCAATTCTTCATTGAAGGTTTGTTTCTCACTCGATGATGTGGGGGCTTCACATGAGGCTTTGTAAGCACCACTTGATTTGTTGTGAAGTTCCTCTTTATCCTTGAGTGACATCTCATAAGCAACAATTCTTCCGATGACTTCCGTTGGCTTGAGATCTTTGTAATTGGGCATCATTTGGATCAATGTGCACATGGTATCATATTTTCCATCCAAGGCTCTTAGGATCTTCTTGATGATGAATCTATCGGTCATCTCTTCACTCCCTAAGCCGGCAATCTCATTTGTGATAAGAGCAAGCCTAGAGTACATTTCAGCAACACATTCACCATCCTTCATTTTGAACTTGTCAAGTTGACTTTGAAGCACATCCAATTTGGATTCCTTGATGGAGTCAGTACCTTCGTGCATATCTATCAAAGTATCCCAAATTTCCTTTGCATTCTCAAGACGGCTGATTTTGTTGAATTCTTCGGGGCACAATCCCTTGAAGAGGATATCACAAGCTTGAGCATTGTATTGCAGCATTTTCAACTCTTCCGCGGTGGCTTCACGGTTCAGTTCTTTCCCGTCAAAGAATTCACCTTGCAAGCCAATACACACAATAGCCCAAACGGCGGGGTTATGTCCAAGAATATGCATTTTCATATTATGCTTCCAACTAGCAAAATTAGTGCCATCAAAGTAAGGACCTCTATGGTGATAATTTCCCTCGCTAGACGCCATACCCTCCTAGGTTGTGAAACCAAGGCTATGACCGCCAAAAGCTATGGAAATCAAAGAAAATGGAGACCAAAGCTCTGATACCACTTGTAGGATCGAAAGTATGTCTAGAGGGGGGTGATTAGACTACTTGACCAAATAAAAATCTAGCCTTTTCCCAATTTTAGTTCTTGGCAGATTTTAGCTATCTTAGCACAAGTCAAGCAAGCAAGCAAAAGTGTATATGAGCAGCGGAAAGTAAAGCATGCAACTTGCAAGAATGTAAAGAGGAGGGTTTGGAGGATTCAAACGCAATTGGAGACACGGATGTTTTTGTCATGGTTCTGATAGGTGGTGCTATCGTACATCCACGTTGATGGAGACTTCAACCCACAGAGGGTAACAGTTGCACGAGTCCACGGAGGGCTCCACCCACGAAGGGTCCACGAAGAAGCAACCTTGTCTATTCCATCACGGTCATCGCCCACGAAGGACTTGCCTCACTAGCGGTAGATCTTCACGAAGTAGGCGATCTCCTTGCCCTTGCAAACTCCTTGGTTCAACTCCACAATCTTGTCGGAGGCTCCCAAGTGGCACCTAGCCAATCTAGGAGACACCACTCTCCAACAAGTAACAAATGGTGTGTTGATGATGAACTCCTTGCTCTTGTGCTTCAAATGATAGTCTCCCCAACACTCAACTCTCTCTCATAGGATTTGGATTTGGTGGAAAGAAGATTTGAGTGGAAAGCAACTTGGGGAAGGCTAGAGATCAAGATTCATATGGTTGGAATGGAATATCTTGACCTCAACACAAGTGTAGGTGGTTCTCTCTCAAAAAATGTGTATTGGAAGTGTAGGTATGTTCTGATGGCTCTCTCAACGAATGAAGAGTGGGTGGAGGGGTATATATAGCCTCCACACAAAATATAACCGTTACACACAATTTGCCAAACTCGGTGGGACCGAATGGTTAAACTCGGTCGGACCGATTCAGCAAACCTAGTGACCGTTAGGATTTTCGGTGGGACTGAGATGCAACTCGGTAGGACCGATATGGTTAGGGTTAGGGCATAACGTAATCTCGGTGTGACCGATTACACAAACTCGGTGGGACCGATTTTGGTAATAAGCTTACCAGAGAGTTTGTCAGGTAAACTCGGTGGGACCGATTCGCTCATCTCGGTGAGACCGAAGTGTTACAAAAAGGGAGACAGAGAGTTTACATTGCAATCTCGGTGGGACCGATCGCTCATCTCGGTAAGACCGAAATGTTACGAAGGCAAACAGAGAGATTACAATCCCATCTCGGTGAGACTGAGATCCCTATCGGTGAGACCGATTTGCCTAGGGTTTGTGGCAGTGGCTATGACATTTGAAACTCGGTGGCGCCGGATAGAAAGAATCAGTGGGGCCGAGTTTGACTTTTGGTTTAGGTCATATGTGGATGTGGGAAGGTAGTTGAGGATTTTGGAGCATATCACTAAGCATTTTGAGCAAGCAAGCCATTAAGCAACACCTCATCCCTCCTTGATAGTATTGGCTTTTCCTATAGACTCAATGTGATCTTGGATCACTAAAATATAAAATGTAGAGTCTTGAGCTTCAAGCTTGAGCCAAACTTTTTGTCCTTAGAATTTTGAGGGATCCACTTTCCTCATCCATGCCATGCCATTCATTGAGCTTTTCCTAAAATATTAATCTTGGAATAATGTTAGCTCAATGAGCTATATGTTGTTAGGAATTACCAAAACCACCCAGGGATAGTTGCACTTTCACCGGTGAGAAGAGGTTATTTGATATTAGCTCACTTGATGAATGGAGAACCCAAGCCTATGAAAATGCCAAGTTTTTTAAAGAAAAAGTTAAATGATGGCATGATAAAAGAATACAAAAGCGTGAGTTTAATGTAGGTGACTATGTATTGCTATACAACTCTCGTTTAAGATTTTTTGCAGGAAAACTTCTCTCTAAATGGGAAGGTCCTTACGTTATCGAGGAGGTCTATCGTTTCGGTGCCATAAAAATCAACAACTTCGAAGGCAGAAATCCGAAGGTGGTGAACGGTCAAAGAATCAAACATTATATCTCAGGTAATCCCATAAATGTTGAAACCAATATTATTGAAACCGTAACCCCGGAGGAATACATAAAAGGGACACTTTTCGGAACGCTCCAGACTCCGAAAAGGAATAGGTATGTGGTACGGTAAGTAAACAGACTCCAAAATAGTTTTTAAGGCCATATTTCTCCGTTTTGGAATATTTAGAAAAATAGAAAAATAAGAAGCCGTCCGGGAAGGACACGAGGGCTCCACGAGGGTGGAGGGCGCGCCCTACCCCCCTGGGCGTGCCCCCCGACCTCGTGGGCACCTCCTGCGCTCTTCGGACTCTGTTTTCGTACATGATATGTATTTTTGTCGGTAAAAATTCATTATATAATCTCTCGGGGGTTTTGATTCTCGTATCATGCAATTATCCTCTATTTGTGTTTCGAGATGTTGCTGCTGCAGATTAGAGCAAGATTTCTTCTCAAGAGTCAGTCGGTGAGAGCGGGTGTCTCATCCGGCACCGAGATCAATGACAAACAACAATGCTGACCTCTTTGGGCTAGCAATGGAGGAAGAGATGGAGGCTGATTTGAAGAGGTTAGATGCCATGGAAGAGGATCAAGAAGTCACTTCCTGCCTCCAAGCTGGATTCACAATGGGAGAACTGGAGAGCTCGGCTATTCCAAACTCGGTTATCCCTTCCAATGTTAGATTTCTTTATTATGAGAATATGAAAAAGAGTGTCATTGGTTCTCCCGAAGCTATGCGGCACCCTTGGGTGCAGGGAGCTTTGGCTGTTACAGGAAAACGCCGAAAGGAAATAATGGACCTCAAGCAGCAAGTAAACAAGCTCGAGGAGGAGAATCGTATCTTGAGGGGCATCATCGCCAAGAATATCACATCACCATCCCCCAAAAGAGAGACATAATCACATGGGTATGGGCACTCCCCTTGGCAACTGCCAAGCTTGGGGGAGTGCCCCGGTATCGTATCACCATCACTTTTATCTTTACCGTTTTCCTTAGTTCGGTCCTTTTTGTAATATCTTGATCTAGTAGAATAAAAGTTCTTAGTATGATCTAGTCGTGAGTTTTGCTTTATAATCCTTCTATGTAATCGAGTCCGTGAGCTATATAATAAAGATTAGTGTTGAGTCAAGGGCTTGATTATTTTGCCATGATCCTAAGGGAACAAAAGAAAAGAGAAAGAAATAAAAAGAAACAAAGAGATCATGTGAGTCTTATGGAGAGTAATGAGCTCACATAGAAAAAAGTATGATGAATAAAAGTTGTTGAGAGTTGACAAGCATAGTTTTGGTTACCGTTGCAATTAATAGGAAGTAATAAAGAAAGAGAGGTATTCACATATAGATATACTATCTTGGACATCTTTTATGATTGTGAGCACTCATTAAAATATGACATGCTAAAGAGTTGACGTTGGACAAGGAAGACAACGTAATGGGTTATGTTTTCTTACATCTGAGATAAATTATATTGTCATGGATTATCCAACATGGTTGAGCTTGCCTCTCCCTCTCATGCTAGGCAAATTCATCGCACCAAGTAGAGATACTACTTGTGCTTCCAAATACCCTTAAACCAGTTTTGCCATGAGAGTCCACCATACCTACCTATGGATTGAGTAAGATCCTCCAAGTAAGTTGTCATCGGTGCAAAGCAATAAAAATTGCTCTCTAAATATGTATGACTTATTAGTGTGGGAGAAAATAAACTTTATACGATCGTGTGATATGGAAGAAATAAAAGCGACAGTCTGCATAATAAAGGTCCATATCACAAGTGGCAATATAAAGTGACGTTCTTTCGCATTAAGATTTTGTGCATCCAACTATAAAAGCGCATGACAACCTCTGCTTCCCTCTGCGAAGGGCCTATCTTTTACTTTTATCTCCTACCTTGCATTCATGGTGATCTTCACCCTTCCTTTTTACATTTTATCCTTTGGCAAGCACAACATGTTGGAAAGATCCTGGTATATATGGCTAATTGGATGTGAGTTTTCATGAACTATTATTGTTGACACTACCCTTGAGGTAAATGTTGGGAGGCAAAACTATAAGCCCTATCTTTCTCTATGTTCGATTAAAATTCCATAGCCATAAGTATTGTGTGAGTGTCAGCAATTGTGAAAGACTATATGATAGTTGAGTATGTGGACTTGCTGAAAAGCTCTTATACATTGACTCTTTCCTATGTTATGATAAATTGCAATTGCTCCAACGACTGAGATTAAAGTTTGTTAGTTTTCAATGAAGTTTACTATTCATACTTGAAATTGTGATTGAATTATTACTCTAGCATAATGAAAGTGCGTTATATTGACTAGAGGGGGGTGAATAGGCGATTTTTATGAAAGTCTTCAAAACGTGGAAGTTTCGAAGACAAACAATAGAAATAAACCTATTACCATGCAGCGGAAGGTAGACTACACTAGGCAAGCCAAAGTCAAGTGTTCAATGAAGTGAAAGCACAATGACTAATAGCAGCTAGGGAGTAAGGATCAGGTAGGAAGATATTATGATGCCAATCAGAACAAGCAGTCACTCAGTGAAGACAAGAGATAGTGCAATCTTACAATGACTTCACAAGGACCAACAGTAAGTAAAGGGAAGGGAAGGATGAAACCAGTGACTCGTTGAAGACAATGATTTGTTGGACCAGTTCCAGTTGCTGTGACAACTGTACGTCTGGTTAGGGCGGCTAGGTATTTAAACCTTAGGACACACAGTCCCGGACACCCAGTCCTGAACACGCAGCTCAGGACACCCAGTCCTCACCGTATTCCCCTTGAGTTAAGGTCACACAGACCTCGCCCAATCACTCTGGTAAGTCTTCAAGGTAGACTCCCAAACCTTCATCGACTTCATTCACCGGCGATCCACAATGACTCTTGGATGCTCAAAACGCGACGCCTAACTGCCTGGAGGATTCACAGCCTCAAGTGTAATAAGTCTTCAGATCACACAGACAGGACTTAAGTGATGCCTAATACTCTTTGGCTTTGGGTTGTTAGGGCTTTATCCTCGCAAGGAATTCTCTCTCAAAGGCTTCGAGGTGGGTTGCTCTCAAACGACAAAAGGCGTACTCTAACTCTGAGCAGCCAACCGTTTATGGTTTTAGGGGGTGGGCTATTTATAGCCACTAGGCAACCCGACCTGATTTGTCCGAAATGACCCTGGGTCACTAAGGAACTGACACGTGTTCCAACGGTCAGATTTCAAACACACACGGCAACTTTACTTGGGCTACAAGCAAAGCTGACTTGTCCGGCTCTGGACAAGATTCGCTCTCATAGTCTTCGCTTGAAGACATAGGTTTTGGTTAAGCATCACTTCAGTCATCCTAACTGGTTCTCTTGGACCCCACTTAACAGTACGGTGGTTCCTATGACTCAACAAAGAAGAACAAGAACTACGAAAGATCTAAGTCTTCGAGCTCCATATGCTTCATGTGATGTCTTCTCGTGTCATAGTCTTCAATGTGAATGTCTTCACATACCACCTTTGACATCAATGTCTTCATACATTTTTAGGGGTCATCTCTGGTAGGAAAACCGAATCAATGAGGGACTTCTACCTGTGTTATCCTGCAATTCTCACAAACACATTAGTCCCTCAACTAGGTTTGTCGTCAATACTCCAAAACCAACTAGGGGTGGCACTAGATGCACTTACAATCTCCCCCTTTTTGGTGATTGATGACAAACTAGTTGAAGTTTTCAACGGGGAATATAATATGTGAGATTGTAAAAGGATAAGGAATTGTCTTCATAAGTTGTAAGGGCTCCCCCTGAAGATGTGCATATAAGTAATTTGCTTTTGGAATGCAAATGCACATGGCAGGTTGTACTTGTGGAGATCCTCTTCAACTTATGATGACAATCCACTATGCATGTGAAGATATGTAAAGATAATGACATGCATAATGGAAAATGGACGTCTGCAAAATGATCTAAGTGCGGAATTTATCGTCGCACATGCAGAATTTATCATCGCATCACAAGGTAGCAAATAAGTAGCAGACGACCAACGAGAGTTTAAGGGTTACAACTCAAAGAACCAAATGTATCAAAACGAGAGTTGTAAACACTTGGCAAAATATAAAGTAACCGCCCATAGGGACCCGCTTGAAGACTATCAAACTCATATGCTTCTCCCCCTTTTGTCAGTAAGGACCAAAAAGGTTTGAAGACATAGAGCATCTACTCGTTCCCATGAAGAGTAGGTGAAGCAGCAGGGTCGTCGGTGGTGTTCGGCGGTGCAGAAGAACTCGGAGCAGTGTCGAAGCGTGCTGAAGGAGGGGGTGGTGAAGTAACATCGTCTTCATCCTCGATCACTCTGGCATTCACAGTTGCCGCAGAGGAAGAGAACTCAGAGTCTTCAAGAGATGGAGTTCGTCGCAGCACTGCCCTTCGAGGAGGTGTGGAGTCAAACTTGAAGCGTTCAGAGAAGCCATCCTCTTGAAGATCATCTTCAGAGCACATAAGCGTTAGCCCTTTCCATGTGCTTCGAGAGGTTTCATGTGCAACAAAGGCATTCTTGGTGGCAAGATTGCGAATGCGGTTGACATCCACCAAGAGGCTTTGCATTTGGCGCTTCAGCCAGTCATGATGCCTATCCTGTTTCTGATGAAGAGCCACCAGAAGCTCTCGGTCATTGAGAACACGAGTGCGCTTCTTGGGTTGTTGGGCAATTGTGCTTTCGGTGGCTTTAGTAAGGGCAAGATGTGGTGCACGTGTAGTTCCAGCCAAAGGATAAACACGAGTGATTGCTTCAACTCCTTCCATGTGCTGAGAGAAACTTTGATGCTCCGCATTCTGACGACTAAGAGGCTCCTTGGCAGGCTCAGGATAAATAGCTTCAACGGACATGTCCACATCAGGCAGAAAGATCCGATGATTGCGAGAAGATGGCTGATATGAGATAGCAGAGTGGAGTTTAATCAGCCGCATTATCCACGGAGCGTAGAACTTCAAGCCAAAAAGATCAGAGCCTGATGCAGCAAGTTGGCGGATGAAGAAGTCTTGTGCATTGAAGCATTTGCCATGAAGAATATAGAAGACCAAAGTCTTCATTGCACCTTCCAGCTTGGCATGGGGAGAATGTCCTTTGATAGGCCAGAGAGTTCGCCTTATGATGTGATAAATAGTCCATGGCAGATACTCAAGATCTTCAACAAGGAATTCCTTAGGATATGGAGCATCTTGTGGCAAGGGCTTCATCATACTGAGCATCTGGCTCATGTTTGGTTCAGGCTTCTGAAAGATGCTCTCCATAGCTTCACTATGAAGCTGACAGCCAGGTTCGTAGAGATCACCAGGAGTGGGCAGACCAGCGAGCTCAATGATGTCAAAGGCTTTGGCTTCGTGATGAACATTTCCTGTCATCCACTCTAGGACCCAAGTCTTCGGATCTCTGTTGTACCCACGGATGTGAAGTGTGGCATAGAATTGGAGCAGCAACTCTTCATTCCAGTGCTCTTGGTCGGTGACAAACGGCAAAAATCCAACCTCTTTGAAGCAATCCAGAGCTTCTTCCAGACAGGGTAGACCAGCTATTGCTTCGATGTCAAGGCGCTTATGTGGGAAGATGCGACCTTGATTGTACAGAATGCAGGAGTAATAGCTTCGCTGCGGATAGCTCCAGAACCGACCAGAAGATATTCTTTCCCTTGAGTAGGGGTTCTTGGAGCTATTGAAGAAAGTGTTGTCTGCTTTGAAGCCGTTGACATTGAAGGATCCAGGTGCTGATGCAGGGCATGGAAACCTGGGCAACCTTGGAATTGGCTTCTGGACCTGAGGCCTATGCTCAACATGATAGTCAAACTAAGGACCAGCAGCAGGCGCAGGAACTGGAGCAGTAGTATTTGCTTCACTGACTTCTGGTTCTTGGGTTGGTGGAGGCTCCACATTTGCTTCAGCCATGACAGCGTCAGTGGCTTCATTGGTGTTGGTGGTGGCAGCCTCAAGCTTTTCAACCTCCACTTGATGAGCTGGAGGGTCGGTCACAGTCACGTTCTCCTTGAGAACATCTTCTTGGTGAGACGGGGGTGTAGCAACTATTGGGGTTTCTTCTTCATCGGTTGATGCAGCTGGAATGTCTTCAGCAACTTTAGCTTCAGACTCGGAGACTGGAGGCCTTGGTCCTTTGCGAAGCCTACGTAACGCTGGTGACGCTTGTGGAGTTGGATTTGGCTGGGCCTCGAATTCATCTTCCTCTTGTGCTTGTGGGTGATCAGCCCATGATGCATCCTGAGCAGTTGGCGTCAGAGGACGTCCAATGCTGATGAGTTCGCTGTGCGTAAGCACAAGCGATGATACCTGTTGGTGCTCGATCTGAGGAAGAACTGCATCATCTTCAACATGGTCATGGTGACCAATGTCTTCAGCAGCGCTGGGATCAGCTGCTGGAAAGTCTTCAGCTTCATGAGCCTCTGTGGAAGCAGGCTCATGGACAGTCAGCTGGCGCTCTTGGTGTTCGGCAGGGAGAACCATGGAGATGGGTTCAACAATTAAGGGCTCTGTGGGAGCAGCCTGTTCCTTCTTGGTCTTCCTTTTCTTCTTGGAGGGAGCAGCATCAGAGGCTTCAGAATGTTTCCTCTTTCGGGCTTCAGCCTCAGCAGTCCTTGTCTTCTTCAGTTCTGAAGCGGTAGACCTGGCTTTTGGCTTCGAGCCAGTCATGCTAGTGGGGAAGACAATGGGATCTGCTTCTTGCCTTGGTGTGGGTTCGGCCACAGTGGGCTTCTTCTTCTTCTTCTTCTTCTGCTTTGCAGCCATCCTAGGGTCGATGCCAGGACGACCAAGGGCCTTGCGCTTCTCAGCCTCATTGTAGGCTTGCACACTCTTGTCAGCCAGTACCTTCATTCACTCACGAGAACCCTGAGCTTCTGCACGTTTCTTGAGAAAGGCTTCTTTGAGTTCGTGCAGCATGATCTTGAAGTTCTTCACCTCTTGCACGTTGAGCTTGGCCATATGCTTCTTGAACTGAGCTTTCTCAAAGTCAATCTTCTGCTTCAGTTCAATGATGCGCTGGGCTATAGCAAACTCTGAAGCAATGGCGCCATGGAAGGCAACACTGAGGCCAATGGGAAGTTGCAGATCTTCAAAGCTGAGGTTGGGCGTGTCAAACCACTCATCGATGAAGTCGTGGATGATTGCCACGTCAAAGAGAGGCAAATTGTTGAAGATTTCTGCTTCTTCTTTGCTCTTGATCAGTTGCTCAAGAGCGTCATCTGCCAGATCTTCATCACTGGACAGATCAATGGTATCGTTGCGCAGAATAGCAGCGGCTGTCAGTTCTTGGCCGGTGTGTGGCAGAGGCATCTTGACTTTCTAGGGCTTGGAGATGCGTGACAAATCTTCTGACTGCACACTGTCTTCAGGAGGTGCAATAGCCAGTGGCTTCGCCCGTGAGATTTTTGGTGCAGAGGCAGGCTTTGAAGCTTTAGGCTGCTTCTTTGGCTTCGGCTCTGCAGGCGCTTCATCTGATTCAGCGTCATCTGCAGGCTCATGCACGGCTGTCCCTTGAAGAACGATATGAGTGATGAGACCTTCCAAGTTGTAGAAGGGCCCAACAAGATTGGGTTCAGCTTCGCGAGTTCCATCCGCACGGGGAGTAGAGGGACCAGGGTTGAAGTCTAATCCCAAAGACTTCTTGTTTTGCTTCGCTGAGTTCTGGGCAAACTGGAAGTTGCGCTTGAATAGATTGTCGTCACGACACCATAGCAGTGATGATGGGTCAGCATCTGCAGGCTGTGGTCCACGGACCATGCAGGGATAGAAGCCTTGTTCAATGGCTTCATCTCTAGAACTGGGTTGCAGATTTTTGTATAGGATGTCTCCCCATGGTCGCTTGATCGCATTCTTTTCAGCATACTCCTTTGTCACAAATCCGTACTTGAACCACTGTTCTGCCCAATATCGTCGAATCCATTGGATTCGTGTCTTGCGCTGATTGTAATCCTCTTCTGGATCTGTCTTGTACAGTTCTGAGAGGTCATCGGGCAGATCTCTTGATGTCTCACCTCGACATTTTCTGCCACCCTTCCTTACTGATTTCTCTGCAGCCATGAACTTTAAACTGAATGGCTTCAATACGTTCAAAGGCTTCAAGGGCTTTCTCTTGCTGGACAAACATGAACTGGCTTCGGGAGAATTTATCTGATGCTGTAAGAATTCACACGTAGAACTGCTAGACGGAGTGGAAGAGGAGGCCGAGCAGTCCAATCGTCTGTGCCCTAACTTGGTGACGGAGGACACCTACGGTGACGGCGGAGAAGATGATGTCCGCGGTCGGCGTGAAAACAGTGTCGGAGAGGTTGCGGCAGCTAAGCGCTTCGTCGCCGGTGTCGTCGAGGGCTAGCGGTGGCACTAGGGTTCGTGCGAGAGTGGAAGAAGAGATAATGACTGTGGTGTAGCGTGTATTTATAGGAACAGGGGCGGCACAGTGTTATTACACAGGTGCCCCTGGCGATTCACATCTATGGAACACGTGGCCATCATGCAGCATATTGGAGGTTATTCCACGTCCCACGCACGCCTGGATTGTCAGGTGGTCGTTCCCACTTCTTCGGGTTTTAGGTGAAGGAATTAGCATTGAAAGCGGACTTAATGTTTGTCTCTGTATCTTCTGTTGACAAGGACGCAGAGAAGACAGTTGACAATTTCAAAAGAATGCATATGATTTGGAGAGATAGAGTTTGAGATAGAAAGCATAGAGAGGTTAGGGTCCGATCACATTCACTTAGTTCAAAAGATTCAACAAGAAGACATAGCTATAAGTGAATGATGTAGAGGACAGAACACTAGTATACATATATAATCATCGTAGTGAAGATAATCATGAAGACATGTTAAGATTGAAGCCAAACCAAATGTGAAGACATAGCAAATGTAACGCCATGAGGGAAACACTTCAAACAGAACATTTGGTGGTGGTGTGACCCACCATATAGGAAGTATTAGACCCAGACACGGTGCACAATTATCGTGGCGCTCTGAAGTCAAATTCCTCATTAATGTATTCACACTTAGAATGCATGTCTTCATTGATTGAAGATATACTTTACTTCGTGTGTTGCGCATCTAAGTCATCATTATGCATAAGTGTTAGGATGTGTGCCTGATCACAGGACATTTGAGGATTCCAAGATATTTAGCTCACACCGTAACTTGCAAAATCTCTTCTCATCTAAGGGCTTGGTGAAGATATCTGCCAATTGCTCTTCAGTGTTGATGTGTATGATATCAATATCTTCCTTCACAACATGATCTCTGAGAAAGTGATGACAAATCTCAATGTGCATTGTCTTCGAGTGCTGAACTGGGTTGTTGGCAATCTTGATGGCGCTTTCGTTGTCACAGTAGAGTGGCACTTGCTTCAGATGAATGCCATAGTCTTTGAGTGTTTGCTTCATCCACAGAAGCTGAGTGCAGCAAGATCCAGCAGCAAAGTATTCAGATTCAGCAGTGGAGAGAGATACACAGTTCTGCTTCTTTGAAGACCAACATACAAGTGATCATCCCAGAAAATGACATGTGCCTGATGTAGACTTGCGATCCACCTTGTCACCAGCATAATCAGCATCCGAGAATCCAACCAGATCAAACTCTGAGCCCTTAGGACACCATAATCCTAGAGTTGGGGTGTAAGCCAAATATCGAAGAATTCGCTTCACAGCTAAGTGATGTGATTCCTTTGGTGCCTCTTGGAATCGAGCACACATGCAAACACTAAGCATAATATCTGGCCTAGATGCACATAAATAAAGTAAGGAACCAATCATGGAGCGGTATACCTTTTGATCGAACTCTTTACCATTGTCGTTGGGACCCAAATGATGTTTGGCTGGCATTGGCGTCGTGAAGCCTATGCAGTCTTGCATACCGAACTTCTTCAGGCAATCTTTGAGATACTTCTCTTGAGATATAAAGATGCCGTTGCGTTGCTGTCGTATTTGAAGACCAAGGAAGAACTTCAGCTCTCCCATCATAGACATCTGGTATTGCTCTTGCATCATATATCCAAATTCTTCACTATATCTCTGATTGGTGCAGCCGAAGATAATGTCATCCACATATATTTGGCACACAAACAGTTCACCATCATATGTCTTCGTGAAGAGCGTGGGTTCAAGGGAACTAGGTGTGAAGCCTTTGCTCTTCAGGAAGTTTTTGAGTGTGTCATACCAAGCACGAGGGGCCTGTTTGAGGCCATACAGTGCCTTGTTGAGCTTGTATACCATGTCAGGATGTTTTGGATCTTCAAAGCCAGGCGGTTGTGCAACATACACTTCTTCTCCAATCTTGCCATTGAGAAAAGCGCTCTTCACATCCATTTGATATAGAAGTATGTTATAATGATTTGCATAGGCCAGCAGTATGCGTATGGCTTCAAGATGAGCCACATGAGCAAATGTTTCATCGAAGTCAATCCCTTCAACTTGAGTATATCCTTGAGCAACGAGGCGAGCTTTGTTTCTGACAACTTGACCATGCTCATCTTGCTTGTTGCGATATATCCATTTGGTGCCTATTATATTGTGCTTCCGAGGATCAGGACGCTTAACCAGTTCCCATACATTATTCAGCTCAAACTGTTGAAGCTCTTCTTGCATAGCTTGAATCCATTCAGGTTCCATGAAGGCTTCTTCAACTTTCTTGGGTTCTGTTATTGAGACGAATGCGAAGTGCCAACAGAAATTTGCTAGTTGTGTTGCCCTTGAACGAGTGAGCGTACCAGGTGCATTTATGCTATCAATTATTCTCTCAATCTGCACTTCATTCGCAACACGAGGATGCACCGGGCGAAGATTTTGCTCTTGTTGATCATTGTCATTGTTAGAGGGATTGTCTTCAGGCTGAGCATTGTCTTCAGGTTGATCAGGTGTGGAGATGATAAGTTCCTCTTCAGGTTGAGCTTCAGAGGGTATGATTTCTCCAGTTCCCATAAGTTTGATTGATTCACTGGATGGAACTTCATCTAGCACATTTGGCAGGTGCTCTCTTTGTGAACCGTTAGTCTCATCGAACCGCACATCCACTGTTTCAACCACTTTATAATGAAAGAGATTGAAGACTCTGTAGGAGTGCGAATCCTTTCCATATCCAAGCATAAAACCCTCATGTGCTTTTGGTGCAAATTTTGAAGTGTGATGTGGATCCTTGATCCAGCACCTGGCGCCAAATACTTTGAAGTAACTGACGTTTGGCTTTTTGCCAGTGAGAAGCTCATAAGATGTCTTGTTTAGAAGCTTGTGAAGATAAACACGGTTGATTGTATGGCATGCAGTATCAATGGATTCAGGCCAGAATTTTCTTGGAGTCTTGTATTCATCAAGCATCGTTCGGGCCATCTCAATCAGTGTTCTGTTCTTGCGTTCGACGACGCCATTCTGCTGTGGCGTGTACGGAGCTGAGAATTCATGTGTGATGCCCAAAGTGTCAAGATATGTATCAAGGCCAGTGTTCTTGAATTCAGTGCCATTGTCACTTCTGATGTGCTTTATCTTGGCGCCATAGTTGTTCATTGCTCGATTGGCGAAGCGTCTGAAGACATCCTGCACTTCAGTCTTGTAGACGATTATATGCACCCAAGTATATCTAGAATAATCATCAACAATGACAAAGCCATAGAGACAAGCAGTAGTAGTAAGAGTTGAGTAATGAGTGGGACCGAAAAGATCCATGTGGAGCAGTTCAAAGGGTCGAGTTGTTGTCATGATTGTCTTTGAGGGATGCTTGGCCCTCGTCATCTTTCCTGCTTCACAGGCACCGCATAAGTGATATTTCTTGAACTTGACACCCTCGATGCCTATGACATGCTTCTTCTTTGCAAGGGTGTGCAGGTTCCTCATGCCAGCATGCCCTAGTCTTCGATGCCAGAGCCAGCATTCTGAAGCTTTTGCCAGAAGACATATGGTAAGCTGTGGTCCTGCTGAGAAATCTACCACGTACAAATCATCTTTCCTATATCCTTCAAACACTAGATACTTGTCAGATTCCATTAGAACAAGACAACAATATTTTCCAAACATCACGATCATATTTAAATCGCAAAGCATTGAGACAGACATTAAGTTGAAGCTTAGGGATTCAACAAGCATGACTTTATCCATGTGTTGATCCTTTGAGATTGCAACTCTACCTAGACCCAATACCTTACTTTTACCAGTGTCAGCAAATGTGATGTGACTCTTGTCAGATGGACGTAAGGTTGAGTCCATAAGAAGACTTCGCTTGCCAGTCATGTGATTTGTACACCCACTGTCAATAATCCATTCTGAAGTTGCTGGTGTCGTACCCTACAGTTCAGTTAGGGGGATAGGCTTCACGAAGAGAATTGTGAAGCAAAAACATTTGACGAACCAGTGGGTTATGAAATCTTAGATCGAGATTAGGACTGATAGGGAGAGTAGCAAGCGATTCAGGAATGAAGTACATAATAAGACCATTTGGGCATTTGATCTTGCGCCCTACAAGATGTTTAAGGTCCCAGCAATAGCGTCAGACGATTTTGGTTTTCTGCTGGAGACCCTTCCCTGCAAAAGAGAGTTAAGCTTTCTTAACCACCCACATCTTCAAGGGTGGCTTAGAAGCAATAAGTCTAAGTGCAGCACCTAAGAACTTTGGCTTTGGAGACCTAGCAAAAAGTCTTGCAGGAGGACAATAGTACTCATAAGAATAAGCAGAATAGTTCTTGGTCTTATGAACATGGCGGTTTGATGAACCGTGCTCATATTCATAGGCCTGAGTATGACTTCCCTGCAAAACATTTGCGTTAGTGCGACTCAGGTGAGTCCTCTGTCTGTATGAAGCCTTTGGACCGTATGAAGCCTGTGGTCTGGGGTTTGTCTTCTTCACCTGTGGTGTCATGATGACATTCACAGGAAGATTCTCCAGGCACCTTTTCGGTACCCAGATCTTCTTCATAGGCGGTCCATTCCTGCAGTTAGTACCAATATACCTGGCAAACACTTCACCATTCTGATTCTTAAACAGTTTATAGTTTGCATCAAAGGATTCATCAATGACGATGGGATTAGCACAAGTGAAGCCAGATAGGGTGGATGGATCCGCTGAAGGTTCCTTTGCAGCAACCCATGTGGTTTTGGGGTACTGCTCAGGTTTCTAGTAAGAGCCATCAGCATTCATTTTCCTTTCGAACCCAACACCCTCTTTCCTAAGGTTTTGGTTCAGAGTCTGCCTTTTGAGGACATCACATAGTGTCTGATGCCCTTTGAGACTTTTGTACATCCTTGTTTCAAGCAATGTCTTCAACCTAGCATTCTCATCAGCAATAGCAGTGGTATCCTCAGCAGAGGGGTTAGTTCCCACATCAACAGTTGAAGATATTGCAACAGTAGCAGCAGTAGAACATTCAGCAACAGAAGTACCATTATCACGCTCAATGCATTTAAGACATGGTGGTTCAAATCCTTCCTGAGCGGAACTGATCTGTTTGGCGCGAAGTGACTCGTTTTCCTTTTGAAGATCTTCATGAGCCGCTCTCAATTTCTCAAGATCTTGCTTCCTTTGAAGATAATCATAGGAAAGCCTTTCATGAGTTGTTGAGAGCGTTTCATGACGACCTTCAAGTTCCTCATACTTAACATGAAGGTTTTTTATGTCTTCAATTAAGGACTGAGATCGAGTCATTTCAGCGTCTAGCAGATCATCGCTTTTGTCTAACAGTTTTTGAATATGTTCCATAGCTTCCTGTTGTTCAGTTGCAATTTTAGCAAGTGTTTTGTAGCTGGGTTTGGAATCACAATCAGAGTCATCTTCACTAGATGTTTGATAGTGAGTGGTGCTTGTGTTTACCTTGGCACCACGTGCCATGAAGCAGTAGGTAGGAGCGGAGTCGTCCTTGTCATTTGCATCGGTGTCGGTGATGAAGTCGTTGTCTTCAGTGTTGAAGATGGACTTGGCAACGTATGTGTAACACCCTCGATGCGACTATAGCTCCCACGTGTCGGGGCACGACTTAGAGACATAATTGCATTGAAGGCATATGTCGCAAGTTAGGCAATCTTCACAACATCCCATGTAATGTAAATAATAAAGGGGAGATAACATAGTTGGCTTACACTCGCCACGTCAATCAAGTACATAAATAACATTACATCATCCAAACACTCATGGCCCGACTATGGCGCCAAAATAAAAGAGAACCCAACATGCGACATGGTCCCAAACACCCCCAACTGGGCACCACTACTGATCATCGGGAAAGGAAACGTAGTAACGTTGAGAGTCTTCGTCTAACTCCCACTTGAGCTCGTACGCGTCTCCTGGAGTGGAATCATCAGGCCCTGCATCTGGTGTAATAGTAATCTGTGAGCCATAGGGACTCAACAATCTCGCACCTTTGCGATCAATACTATTTAAGCTTATAGGTAAGGCAAGGTAAATATAGGTGGAGCTGCAGCAAGCGACTAGCACATATGGTGGCTAACTTATTCGCAAAGGAGAGCGAGAAGAGGAGGCAAGGCGCAAGCGAGAAACTAGAGAGCAACCTGCGCAAACATTACTCCAACACCGTGTCCACTTCCCGGACTCCGCTAAGAAGAGGCCATCACGGTAACACACTCAGTTGATTCATTTTAATTTAATTAAGGTTCAAGTTATCTACAACCGGACATTAACAAATTCCCATCTGCCCATAACCGCGGGCACGGCTTTCGAAAGTTCAAATCCCTGCAGGGGAGTCCCAACTTAGCCCATGACAAGCTCTCACGGTCAACGAAGGAATAGACCTCCTCCCAAGACGTTCCGATCAGACTCGGTATCTCGGTAATTCAAGACACTTCGACAGGTTAAAACAAGATCAGCAACACCGCCCGAATGTGCCGACAAATCCCGATAGGAGCTGCACATATCTCTTTCTCAGGGCACACTCAGATTGTCCTAGGTACGGGTAGGCCAGCCCAGAGTTGCCCCTGGTGGCCACCAGTAGCTGACAGGAGGACCAACACTCAGAGGAGCACTGGCCCGGGGGGGGGGGTTAAAATAAAGATGACCCTTGAGTCTGCAGAACCTAAGGGAAAGAAAAGGCTAGGTGGCAAATGGTAAAACCAAGGTTGGGCATTGCTGTAAAAGCTTTAATCAAGGCGAAATATCAAGGGGTTCCCATTATAACCCAACCGCGTAAGGAACGCAAAATCCGGGAACATAACACCGATATGACGGAAATTAGGGCGGAAAGAGTGGAACAAAACACTAGGCGAGAGGCCGAGCCTTCCACCCTTTACCAAGTATATAGATGCATTAAGATAACATAGCAATATAATGATATCCCAACAAGTAAATAAATGTTCCAACAAGGAACGGGCTCCAATCTTCACCTGCAACTAGCAACGCTATAAGAGGGGCTGAGCGGAGCGGTAACATAGCCAATCAACGGTTTGCTAGGACAAGGTGGGTTAGAGGTTTTACATGGAAATTTGGGAGGCTTGCAAGCAAGTGGTAGGCATCGTAGCATTGGCATAGCAAAAGAGCGAGCAAAACTAGCATAGCAAAGATAGTAGTGATTTCGAGGGTATGATCATCTTGCCTGCACAGTTGTCAGAGTTGACTGGATCCTCGAAAGCAAACTCAACGGGCTCCTCGTTAGCGAACTCGTCTCCCGGCTCTACCCAAACAAGACAAACAAGCAACAAGGATACAATCAACCACGTGCAAACTCAAACAACACGATGCAAAGATGATATGCTATGTGGGATGCGATGCGGGATGCAAAATGCAAGATATGACAGGAAATGCATGAACCTGGCCTCAACTTGGAATTCCAAGTGTTCCACTGGAAAGATGAGATGAAATCGCTTGAAAACGATATAAAGAACGCCGGAATCGGAGTTACGGTTTGGAAATGGCAAGCGATTCAAAAATGACACCGGTCTGCGATTTACAGCAAGTAGGCCTCTAAATGCAATGAAAAGAACATGCTACAGCACCCAAACATGAAAACAAAATACATGGCAGGGATGCACACAAGATGCTTAACAAAAGTCTAGCACTGAGCTATGGCCAAATCATCCATTAACAGGTTCAAACAAGCATGGCAAAAATGCAAATGGCAAACAGATCTCAGACTTAGTGAAATTAACACTTGTCTGGAATTTCAGATCAGGTAGCCCTCTTCGGAGCAACAAAACTACCTGCTACAGGACCTGAACATGGCAAAGTAAAGCATGGCATGGAGCTACTCAAAGAGCTTAACAAAAGTCCCTTAGTGACCTTGAGCCAAAAGGGATCAGAAAAATACAATGGCAAGCATGTGAACATAGCAAAAACATAATCAGTTTTCAGACTTGGTGAAAACTGACACATGTTGAAATATAACTCAAGTAGGCATGTTTACAAGCTCGATGCACTCACTACGGTGCAAGTAATGGCAAGACAAGCATACATCCATCAAGAAGGCACAAAATGCAAGCTAGACATGGCAAGAACAATAGCATAGCATGCACGGATCAACTACAACATCACCGGCAAAATTGCAAACAAGTTGACAATCTGCCCAGATTCACAATGTAGCAAAAGTAGAGCTCGATTGACTCAAGCTAGGGTGCTCCATAATTGCAAACAAAGACATGGATGGATAGAGAACTACAAGATTAACAAAACTCCCTTACTGATCATCCTCAAAAGAGGCACGGATCACTAGGAAACAACAAGAACATATGGCATCATGAGATAAACAGATCTAGGACAGTGATATTACTAAGTCCCTGAAAACAGAATTAGCAAGTGCACCACTTTGCAAGCTTGCACAAGTCATCACACACATCCTAAAAATACATGGGTTGCACCTCTAGAGAGATGACAAAACCCTTAACAAAACACATGTAGAACTCACGGGCATATCATGCACACAATAATCATGGCAAAAATGACAAAAGTGCTAAACGGAGTAGCAGATCTGACAAATAACTCAAGTATCCCTCTTCTAACAGCATTTAGGGCATCAAGATGAACTGAAATGAAAATGATGCAATGGAATGAAATGATGTACTCTCTGAGATGAACATTTTGATATGCTATATGCATGAATCGGAGCTACGGATGCAAAGTTACGGAGCCGCGAACATGTGCAAATGGACTAGAAAATCCGGGGACTTAGAGGAAAAAAACTACCCCGAGATCTAGGGTTCCGGTGGCACGAGGCCCGAGGCTGGATCCGGCGAGGTCGCCCGTCGGCAGGGAGGAGAAAGGGCGCCGGGGCCGGCCGGTCTTGGCGGCGCAGGGCCGGC
>NC_057800.1:244525482-244532488 GCF_018294505.1 Triticum aestivum
AGAAGGTGGAGGCGGCGGCGAGTGGCGTGGTGCCACGTGGCGGCGGCGGGGCGGACTGAACGTGTCCGTCGGTGGCGAATGTGTCCGACGGCGGCGGATCTGGGATTTAGGGTTAGGGACGAGGGGAGACCCGGGATTTCGGAGGAGGGGCTAGTTTTATAGGTAGAGGGAGCTAGGAGAGTCCAAATGAGGTGTGGTTTTCGGCCACGCGATCGTGATCGAACGCTCTAGATGATGGAGTAGGTTTTGGTGGGTTTTGGCCCAACTTGGAGGGGTGTTGGGCTGCAACACACATGAGGCCTTTTCGGTCCCTCGGTTAACCGTTGGAGTATCAAACGAAGTCCAAATGATACGAAACTTGACAGGTGGTCTACCGGTAGTTAACCAAGGCCGCTTGGCAAGTCTCGGTCCAATCTGGAAATTTTTAATCCCCACACACGAAAGAAGGCTAGAAATGACCACCGGAGGAGAACGAAGCGCCGGAATGCAAAACGGACAACGGGGAAAATGCTCGAATGCATGAGACGAACACGTATGCAAATGCAATGCACATGATGACATGATATGAGATGCATGACAATGATAACAACACACGGAGACAAGGACCCGAACCCGAGAAAATAAATATAACTTAACGCCGGAAACGGCAAGAGTTGGAGTACAAATAGGGAAAGTTACATCCGGGGTGTTACAGTATGTTGTAGCCAGACTCGCGACCCCAGAATCGAACTCCTCCTCAGACTCCACCTCCGCCTCCTCAGACGCAGACTCCTCCTCTGAATCCATTTCCTTGCCAACAAACGCACGGGCCTTGCCAGATGAGCTCTTCTTGTGTGATGAAGACTTGGAGGCATACTTGGAAGAAGACTTTGAGTATTTCTTCTTCTTCTTGTCGTCCGAGTCATACTCCTTGCTCTTCTTCTTCTTCTTCTTGTTCTCATTGTCCCACTGCGGACACTCAGAGATGTAGTGGCCAGGTTTCTTGCACTTGTGGCATGATCTTTTCTTGTAGTCATAAGCAGAAGCTTCATCATTCCTTGAGCTTGATCGTGAAGACTTTCTGAAGCCTTTCTTCTTGGTGAATTTTTGGAACTTCTTCACAAGCATAGAAAGCTCCTTTCCAATGTCTTCAGGATCATTAGTACTGCTGTCGGATTCTTCTTCAGATGTGGAGACAGCTTTTGCCTTCAAGGCACGAGTTCGCCCATAGTTGGGACCGTAGATATCTCTTTTCTCAAAAAGCTGAAACTCATGTGTGTTGAGCCTCTCAAGTATGTCAGACGGATCGAGTGTCTTGAAATCAGGACGTTCTTGAATCATCAGGGATAGGGTGTCAAACGAACTGTCAAGTGATCTCAAGAGTGTCTTGACGACTTCATGCTTGGTGATCTCAGTAGCGCTGAGGGCTTGAAGCTCATTTGTGATGTCAATGAGTCGATCAAATGTGAGCTGGACATTCTCATTGTCATTTCTCTTGAAGCAGTTGAAGAGGTTGCGAAGGACACTGATTCTATGATCTCTCTAGGTTGAGACGCCTTCGTTGACCTTTGAGAGCCAGTCCCAGACTAGCTTAGATGTTTCCAAAGCACTCGCGCGGCCATACTGTCCTTTGGTCAGATGACCACAAATGATATTCTTGGTAGTAGAGTCCAGTTGAACGAACTTCTTGACGTCAGCAGCAGTGACACCTTCTCCAGCCTTAGGAACACCGTTCATGACGACATACCATAGGTCGACATCAATGGCTTCAAGATGCATGCGCATCTTATTCTTCCAGTAGGGATATTCAGTTCCATCGAAGACGGGGCACGCAACAGAGACTTTAATTATCCCTGCAGTCGACATAGCTAAAACTCCAGGTGGTTAAACTGAATCACACAGAACAAGGGAGTACCTTGCTCTGATACCAATTGAAAGTGTGTTATATCGACTAGAGGGGGGGTGAATAGGCGATTTTTATGGAAGTCTTCAAAATGTGGAAGTTTCAAAGACAAACAATAGAAATAAACCTATTACCATGCAGCAGAAGGTAGACTAAACTAGGCAAGCCAAAGTCAAGTGTTCAATGAAGTGAAAGCACAATGACTAATAGCAGCTAGGTAGTAAGGATCAGGTAGGAAGATATTATGATGCCAATCAGAACAAGCAGTCACTTAGTGAAGACAAGAGATAGTGCAATCTTACAATGACTTCACAAGGACCAACAGTAAGTAAAGGGAAGGGAAGGATGAAACGAGTGACTCGTTGAAGACAATGATTTGTTGGACCAGTTCCAGTTGCTGTGACAACTGTACGTCTGGTTAGGGCGGCTAGGTATTTAAACCTTAGTACACACAGTCCCGGACACCCAGTCCTGAACACGCAGCTCAGGACACCCAGTCCTCACCGTATTCCCCTTGAACTAAGGTCACACATACCTCGCCCAATCACTCTGGTAAGTCTTCAAGGTAGACTCCCAAACCTTCACAGACTTCATTCACCGGCGATCCACAATGACTCTTGGATGCTCAGAACGTGACGCCTAACCATCTGGAGGATTCACAGTCCTCAAGTGTAATAAGTCTTCAGATCACACAGACAGGAAGACTTAAGTGATGCCTAACACTCTTTGGCTCTGGGTGGTTAGGGCTTTATCCTCGCAAGGAATTCTGTCTCAAAGGCTTCGAGGTGGGTTGCTCTCAAACGACAAAAGCCGTACTCTAACTCTGAGCAGCCAACCGTTTATGGTTGTAGGGGGTGGGCTATTTATAGCCACTAGGCAACCCGACCTGATTTGTCCGAAATGACCCTGGGTCACTAAGGAACTGACACGTGTTCCAACGGTCAGATTTCAAACACACACGGCAACTTTACTTGGGCTACAAGCAAAGCTGACTTGTCCGGCTCTGGACAAGATTCGCTCTCATAGTCTTCGCTCGAAGACATAGGTTTTGGTTAAGCATCACTTCAGTCATCCTAACTAGTTCTCTTGGACCCCACTTAACAGTACGGTGGTTCCTATGACTCAACAAAGAAGAAAAAGAACTATGAAAGATCTAAGTCTTCAAGCTCCATATGCTTCATGCGACGTCTTCTCGTGTCATAGTCTTCAATGTGAATGTCTTCACATACCACCTTTGACATCAATGTCTTCATACATTTTTAGGGGTCATCTCTGGTAGGAAAACCAAATCAATGAGGGACTTCTACCTGTGTTATCCTGCAATTCTCACAAACACATTAGTCCCTCAACTAGGTTTGTCGTCAATACTCCAAAACCAACTAGGGGTGGCACTAGATGCACTTACACATAAGAGCTTATATGACAAAAATTATATAAGTTACTGTTTTAAGAATGATCACGATGCCCTCATGTCTGTATTTTATTTTTATCGACACCTCTAACTCTAAACATGTGGACATATTTTTCGATTTCGGCTTTTCTCTTGAGGACAAGCAAGGTCTAAGCTTGGGGGAGTTGATACGTCCATTTTGCATCATGATTTTATATCGATATTTATTGCATTATGGGTTATTATTACACATTATGTCACAATACTTATGCCTATTCTCTCTTATTTTACAAGTTTTACATGAAGAGGGAGAATGCCGGTAGTTGGGATTCTGGGCTGGAAAAGGAGCAAATATTAGAGACCTATTCTGCACAGCTCCAAAAGTCCCGAAACTTCACGGAAGACGTTTTTAGAATATATAAAAAATACTCAGCGGAAGAGATTCACCAGGGGGGCCACACCCTGCCCACGAGGGTGGGGGCGCGCCCTACCCCCCTGGGTGCGCCCCCTACCTCGTGGGCCCTCTGGTGGCCCTCTGGTGGCCATCTTCTGCTATATGAAGTCTTTCGATGGGAAAAAGTAGGAAGCCATATTCTCGGACGAAACTCCGCCGCCACGAGGCGGAACCTTGGCGGAACCAATCTAGGGCTCCGACAGAGCTATTCTGTCGGGGAAACTTCCCTCCCGGAGGGGGAAATCATCGCCATCGTCATCACCAACGCTCCTCTCATCGGGAGAGGGCAATCCCCATCAACATCTTCTTTGGCACCATCTCCTCTCAAAACCCTAGTTCATCTCTTGGATCAACTTCTCCCATGTGCTAGTAGGTTGCTAGTAGTGTTAATTACTCCTTGTAGTTGATGCTAGTTGGTTTATTTGGTGGAAGATCATATGTTCAGATCCTATATGCATATTAATACCCCTTTGATTATGAACATGTTTATGCTTTGTGAGTAGTTACGTTTGTTCCTGAGGACATGGGAGAAGTCTTGCTATTACTAGTCATGTGAATTTGGTATTCGTTCGATATTTTGATGAGATGTATGTTGTCTCTCCTCTAGTGGTGTTATGTGAACGTCGACTACATGACACTTCACCATTATTTGGGCCTAGAGGAAAGCATTGGGAAGTAATAAGTAGATGATGGGTTGCTAGAGTGACAGAAGCGTAAACCCTAGTTTATGCGTTGCTTCATAAGGGGCTGATTTGGATCCATATGTTTCATGCTATGGTTAGTTTACCTTAATACTTTTGTTGTAGTTGCGGATTCTTGCAATAGAGGTTAATCATAAGTGGGATGCTTGTCCAAGTAAGGACAATACCCAACCACCGGTCCACCCACATACCAAATTATCAAAGTACCGAACGCGAATCATATGAGCGTGACGAAAACTAGCTTGATGATATTCCCATGTGTCCTCGGGAGCGCTTTTCTCTATATAAGAGTTTGTCCAGGCTTGTCCTTTGCTACAAAAAGGATTGGGCCACCTTGTTGCATTTTGTTTACTTTTGTTACTTGTTGCTAGTTACAAATTATCCTATCACAAAACTATATGTTACCACTTATTTCAGTACTTGCAGAGAATACCTTGCTGGAAACCGCTTATCATTTCCTTCTGCTCCTCGTTGGGTTCGACACTCTTACTTATCGAAAGGACTACGATAGATCCCCTATACTTGTGGGTCATCACAACTCTAGACAACTTGTATTCATCATACTATTTATATGTGAAGTCATTACTCTCCATAAGATCAATCTGATCTCTTTATTTCTTTTTATTCTTTCTTTTATTCCCTCATGATCAAAGCAAGGTAATCAAGCCCTCGACTCAAAACTAATCTTTATTATATGTAGCTCACGGACTCGATTACATAGAAGGATCATAAAGCAAAACTCAAAACTAAATCATAGTAAAACTTTATTCTACTAGATCAAGATATTACCAAAAGGATCGAACTAAGAAAAACGGTAAAGATAAATGTGTGATGGTGATACAATATCGGGGCACTCCCCCAATCTTGGCAGTTGCCAAGGGGAGTGCCCATACCCAATACTCAATTCTCCTTTGGTGGTAGTGATGATGGAGTTGTTGATGATGTAGGCTTGTCGTCCAACATCAAGCGTAGGAGTGATAACCCACAAGTATAGGGGATCGCAATAGTTTTCGAGGGTAGAGTATTCAACCCAAATTTATTGATTTGACACAAGCAGAGCCAAAGAATATTCTCAAGTATTAGCAGCTGAGTTGTCAATTCAACCACACCTGAAACTTAATATCTGCAGCAAAGTGTTTAGTAGCAAAGTAATATGATAGTAGTGGTAACGATAGCAAAAGGTAACGGTAGCAAAAGTAATATTTTTGGGTTCTGTAGTGATTGTAACAATAGCAGCGGAAAAGTAAATAAGCGAAGAACAATATAAGAAATGCTCATAGGCAATGGATCAGTGATGGAGAATTATGCCAGATGTGATCGATCATGTAACAGTCATAACACTGGGTGACACAGAACTAGCTCCAGTTCATCAATGTAATGTAGGCATGTATTCTGAATATAGTCATACGTGCTTATGGAAAAGAACTTGCATGACATCTTTTGTCCTACCCTCCTGTGGCAGCGGGGTCCTATTGGAAACTAAGGGATATTAAGGCCTCCTTTTAATAGAGTACTGGACCAAAGCATTAACACATAGTGAATACATGAACTCCTCAAACTACGGTCATCACCGGTAAGTATCCCGATTATTGTCACTTCGGGGTTAACGGATCATAACACATAATAGGTGACTATAGACTTGCAAGATAGGATCTAGAACTCTCATATATTGATGAAAACATAATAGGTTCAGATCTGAAATCATGGCACTCAGGCCCTAGTGACAAGCATTAAGCATATCAAAGTCATAGCAACATCAATCTCAGAACTTAGTGGATACTAGGGATCAAAACCCTAACAAAACTAACTCGATTACATGATAAATCTTGTAACATCCCAAATTTTCAATTTGGAATGTTATACATTAGATCATCAATGCATATCATATTTTATTTGCATTTTGGTTGATCCTATAAATTCTACGCAACTCAATGACCCACGGAGAGAGTTGGGGATTTCGTTATTTTCATATTTGAGTTTTCTCAAATTTTGAGAATAGGATCATTTGATTTTATTTATTTTATCATCAGTTATTTCTATTACAAAAATATGAGATAGGGAATAAACTGACTTTCCCAAAATAAAGAAAATATTGAGGATTTAATAATAAAATCAAATAAGATTTTATTTCAGAGTTTTTCGGTGTTTTATTTGAAATTAGGAAAAATGCGTTTTTTTCAAAATTGCATTTAGGTCCCAAATAAATGTTCACCTTGTGAGGCTTGATTTTAGAAGCCCGTGAAAATTTATTTCGGAAATTTTGGAGTCCGTTTAGTATTTCTTTTTTCTTTCCTTTCGAGCGAAATATTTAAAAAAAACGCGCCGCGCGCCGACTGGGCCAAGGCCCAGCCGACGGCCCACCCCGCCGCCTGCGTCTTCCTCCAGGATACCGGAGCCGCGCCGTCGCCCGAGTCCGGCTCGGGGCCGCCGCCGTGCCCCCTCCCCCAAGGCAGCACCCCCTCCCTCTCTTAAATACCGAGCCGCCCCACCGCCCCTCACCTCACCCCGCCCCGCCGCCCACCAAGCCGCTGCTGCCGCCGCTGCTGCTGCCGCTGTTGCACCGCCCCGCCGCCCCGCAT
>NC_057800.1:244532723-244542077 GCF_018294505.1 Triticum aestivum
GGAGCCCCGCCCAGCCCATCGGAGTACCTCGCCGGAGGTATAGCCGCCGCCGTTCACCGTTCGGTTTTTTTTTTAAAAAAACTACCTCGGTTTTTTTCAAAACCCTAGATTGGTTTATTTCTCTGGTTTATTTAATTAGTGAACGTTCACCGATTCGTTCGTTTTAACAAACGCGTTCATCGTTTAGTTTCAGATAACGAACGTTCGTTCGTTAATTTGTTCTTCGTTTTTCTTTTCTCGGATTAAATCCGCGATTTTTCTGATCGCGATTTCTGATCCGATTTTCGTTTTAGTTTATCTTTTCGCTCGTTTATCGGAATCAGGCGATTCAAGCACCTAGGGATTCGTCTCGAAACCCTCTATCCGTTTAACGAACCTAAACAGGATTTTGCTACTGTAAAATTTGCCCTAGATCCAGATTACTAGAACGAAGTTGTTTTCTTTCGCCGTTTGACTTTCGTTGCTTTGTTTGATTTGATTCTTTTTGCTAACCGGAGTTCTTAAGTTGAACCTTCTGGTTAGATCTCTTATTTGAGTTTTACCTGTGCATTAGATGAGTACTTATTGTATGCTTGTTTGTTTGTCTGCGATAGAGTACCCGGAGTGCGCCGCTTGTTACTTCGAATCGTTAGGTTTCCCGGATCATCAGCAAGGCAAGTAACACTTTGATCATACCTTTCCTACTACCCAGTTTTATTGCATTAGATCAATCCTCACACATTGCATGATTAGGATCTAATTAAATTGTGGGATGGGAAGTAGATGAGGTAGTACCTATTACCAGTTTATTTTCAAACCTTTGGGAGTTACTTCTACGTTTGCTTGTCATGCCATGCTATGCTAGTAGACGTGGATTGCGTGAGTGAAATCCATTGACAGATGTGAGATTGTTAATTAATGGTTTATCTAAGGTGGCAACTTAAACACACATCTGGGTGGATTGAGGCACCTGGGTATTCCAAGACTTGCTTGTTTTCTTTTGGACCGCCACTCAGGCTCAAAGGGATCATGAGACTATTCATACTAGAAACTTCCGTGTGCAGCCACAAGCTATTATGGGCTCTAGCATAGTTGACTAAGTTGTGCAAACTCTTACAGTGGTAGACTAGCAGATGTAGGGGATGTAGGTGGTACGGTCTACCCGATCGTAAGGTGCTAGCGCTTCTGAAAGACTATGTCTCGGTCATCCGTCTTCTCAAACACCATGTAGTGCGAGAAACCAAACGGAGGCGATCGAGTCTTGTGGGGAAAAGTGCGCAAACCTCTGCAGAGTGTAACAAACTAATCATGATTAGCCATGTCCCCGGTTATGGACATCTTGAGTATCTAGTACCTGGATTTTCATGTGAATCTCAACATGTTACTCTAAATTAATTTTGTGGGGTTTTGTTTAATGATGATACTTAATTGGGATTGAGAATGCTGTCAACCATTCTCAATGTTTAACAACTACCATGATAGTTAAATAAATTTATTCCTTTGAAGTAGGGAAAAATTGGCTACGCAAAAACTGTAACCATAGAGCTTTCCACCAGCCAAATATGCATATAGTATAGATGTTTCATTCCATTACTCTCTATGTGTTACCTTGCCAGCATATTCCATGTGCTGACCCGTTTCAGGATGCAACGTTAATGTTGCAGACTTTTCAGACGACGATTAAGGAGTTTTAGGTCGTGGTTCTATACTCAGTGATGCCGTTGGAGTTGATGGACTCACTTATCTTCCAAGCCTTCCGATGTTATCGTTATTAGATGGCCTTAAGCCATATTTATTGTAATAAGTTCTCTTTTGAGACACTCGATGTAATAAGTGTGTGATTGCTACTCTGTTATAAATCCTTCGAGTACTATGTGGTGTCAGCATTACTGATCTAGGGATGACACCGGAGCACAGAGATCAGACTGTTTGAGGTCTGGTCGCTACAGAGATGGTATCAGAGCACACCCTGACTGTAGGACATGACCACTAAGCTAAAAGACCTAGATCACTATTCACTCTCTTCTTCTCTGACTCCTCATCTTTTCTACTCTTTAGGATGGCGGATGCAAGGAACAAGTTCACACAACTGGATGAAGATACACCCTTTGGACGACACTTGAAGGAAGTCACTAGATACCTGAACATAGGAGTACCAAGATTCACGGGAACCTACAACGCCACTTTACCTGAAGAAGAGCGCTGGATGATTCAAGTTCAAGTTCCAGGCAGGACGTTCATGCCAGTCACTGAGCCCATAGAGTTTTCTTTTGATGCACCAACTTGGAGTCTAGGAAAGAGCATGGCAGCTCACATCGCCATGGGACGCATTGGAGAAGTCTACCGCAAGGATCTCAAGGATACTATCTACCAGATTTGTGGGCGCCGAGATGAACACTGGGAGATGATCATCACCAGGAAGGATAGAATAATCGTAGCTTTTATCCACGAATTAAACCAGCACTTTCGACACCAGGAGAACTAGATGTGTGCCGACATGCTAGATCTGAAGAAGGCTAAGACTAGAATCAAGGAACTGGAGGAAGAACTCAAGGCTACACGTGAAGATTATGAAGAAGAAATTGAAGTATTGGTGGAGAAGAATGACGACCTGATCAAGAAGATTGGAATATTTATGGGAGGCCCGACACTAGTAGATGAAGACAAACAACCCAAGGAAATTAACCCAGAAGACTACATCATCATCGACGGCACCGACTCGGAACCAGACAGTAGGATGATGACTATGTTGATGAAGCTGGAGCAGATATCATGGAGTCAACGACCGACGAATATTTCTAGTAGACCACCTCCTTAGTAGTAGTAGCCCACCATGTAAATATAGTAGTCCGAGCACATTTGCGATAGTTAGATCGATTGTATGCCCTTGTTTGATTGAATGAAGTGAATTGTTTGCTTTTGCCTCATGTGCATATGGGTAGTGTTTTCTCTTTAGACCCCCTCTATTCTTATATCTCATCTTTTCTAAACCCACAGATGCCTCCGAGATGTGATCCCGAATTTGCTTTCCCACCGGAGCTCGCCCAGTTGATCCAGTAGTAGAACACATTGATGCAGTTGCTAGTCTAGAATCAGAATCAGGGGAACAACAACAACAACCCACCACCACCACCACCACCACCTATTGACCACTTAGCCTGTTTTCTTAGGCTCAATCCACCGGTGTTTTCCAGTAGCACCGAGCCGATAGTAGCAGATGATTGGCTCCGCAAGACAGCTAGGGAGTTGACCACAGCAGGATGCACAGATGCGGAGAAGGTGAAGTTTGCTGCACATCAGTTAGAAGGACCCGCAGCATCATGGTGGGAAAATTTCACAGCCACCTTCCCAGTCGACACTGTCACATGGGACCAGTTTCAGTAGGCTTTCCGTACTGCCCATGTTTCAGCAGGAGCTATGGCCATGAAGAAGCGTGAGTTTCGTAACTTGCGCCAAGGAGGACGGACAGTTGGCCAGTATGTGGAGGAATTTAGTAAGCTAGCACGTTATGCCCCAGATGACGTTGCTACGGATGCCGCTAAGCAAGAGAAGTTTCTGGAAGGACTGAATGATGAGTTGAGCATGCAGTTGATGGTAGCCACCTTCAACAACTACCAGGAGTTGGTAGATCGTGCTCTTATGATTGAAGGGAAGCAACAGCAAATTGAGAATCGCAAGAGGAAGTATGGACAAGGAAAGTACAATTTAGGAGCTCAGCAGAAGCCACGTTTTACCCCTAGACCGGGAGGACACTTTCAGCATACCCATGGAGGAGGTAGCTCGCACAATCACAATGGCACCAAGAATGGTAATGGCAATGGAGGAAGCAACGTCCAGAGCCGCACCAACCCCTCAACCCCAGCCAAGAAGGACTTGAGCCAAGTCACTTGCTATAAGTGTTTGAAGACCGAACATTATGCCAATGAATGTCCTGAAGGCCAAAATGGCAATGGAAGTTCTGGGAAGAAGCCGAACCCTTTCAACAGGGGACAGGTGAACCACGTTAGCGTGGAGGAAGTTGAAGCTCAGCCCGATGCAGTAATAGGTAAGTTTTTGCTTAAGTCATTTACTGCACTCGTTCTTTTTGATACTGGCGCATCGCATTCATACATCTCAAGGGGATTTGTGGATAAGTATAACCTATCAACCCAAGCCCTTAGGTCAACCATGTTTGTAACTTCGCCCGGAGCAGAGTATGTGGCTAGTCTATGGTGTGATCGGTTACCATTAAGGATTGGTAACTATGTTTTTCCCTCAGACCTAATAGTATTGGAATCTCAAGGATTGGATGTGATATTAGGCATGGATTGGTTATCAAAGTATGAAGGGAATATTGAGTGTGCTAGTAAGTCAATCTTGCTTACTACCCCAGAAGGGAGAAGGATCAAGTATGTATCCCGACATGTGCCAAATAGGACTCAAGTAAATTGCCTAACAGGAGTTGTGCAGGAGGAAGTACCAGTGGTAAGAGATTTCCCTGATGTATTTCCAGAAGAGTTGCCAGGAATGCCACCGGATAGAGATATTGAGTTTTTGCTTGAGCTATTGCCAGGAACAGGGCCAATATCAAAGAGACCATATAGGATGCCAGCAAAGGATTTGGTGGAAATTAAGAAGCAGATTAAGGAGTTATTGGATAAGGGATATATTCGCCCAAGTTCTTCACCTTGGGGATCGCCAGTACTTCTAGTGGAGAAAAAGGATGGATCGTTAAGGATGGTTGTCGATTATCGAGGATTGAATGAAGTAACGATCAAGAACAAGTACCCACTACCAATGAACAACGATATGTTTGATCGATTGCAAGGAGCTAAGGTATTTTCCAAGATCGATCTGCGATCAGGATACCACCAGTTGAAGATTCGGGAACAGGATATTCCGAAGACAGCTTTTACTACCAGATATGGGCTGTATGAGTATACCGTTATGTCATTTGGTCTGACTAACGCACCTACCTATTTTATGAACATGATGAACAAAGTGTTTATGGAGTTTTTGGATAAGTTCGTCGTAGTGTTCATTGATGATATCCTGGTTTACTCGAAGAATGAAGAAGAGCACAAGGAGCATTTGCATTTGGTACTTGGAAAACTCAGAGAACATCAACTATATGCCAAGTTCAGCAAATGTGAGTTTTGGTTGAAGGAAGTAGGATTCCTCGGACATGTTATATCTGGAGAAGGTATAGTAGTAGATCCCACTAAAGTTGAAACCGTGACCCAGTGGGAAGCCGCAACAATAGTTGGAGAGATCCGGAGTTTTCTTGGACTCGCAGGATACTACCGGAGATTTATTGAGAAATTCTCAAAGATTGCGAAGCCTATGACTGAGTTGTTGAAGAAGGATACCAAGTTCATATGGACAGAGGAGTGTGAGGCTAGTTTCTAGGAGTTGAAGAAACGTTCGGTTACCTCACCAGTGTTGATTTTTTTGCCAGACCAGACCAAAGATTATGAGGTGTACTGCGACGCTTCACGTCGAGGACTTGGAGCAGTGCTTATGCAGGAAGGGAGAGTTGTTTCATATGCCTGAAGACAACTGAAGCCTCATGAGTTGAATTATGCCACACATGATTTGGAGTTAGCAGCCATAGTGCATGCATTGAAAACATGGAGACATTACCTCATTGGAAATCATTGTGAGGTGTACACGGATCATAAGAGTTTGAAGTACATTTTCACACAGAAGGAGTTGAATCTCAGACAAAGGAGATGGTTGGAGCTTATCAAGGATTATGATATGAAATTGCATTATCACCCCAGAAAGGCTAATGTAGTAGCTGACGCATTAAGCCACAAGAGCCATGTCAATACATTAATGATGGGAGAAAAACCAAGGGAGTTAGCCGAAAATCTTCGTGAACTATGTTTGGAAATAGTTCTGAGAGGCTATGTAGCAGCATTGGAGATTCAATCAACCTTGATGGATAGAATCAGAGAATCTCAGAAAACTGACAAAGAGATTGCCGCTATAAAGGAGAAACCGAGCAAAGGAAAAGCTAAAGGATTTCGTCAGGATGAACACGACACCCTATGGTTTGAAGACCGTGTTTACGTGCCCAATGGCCCGGAGATCAGGAAGTTGATTTTGCAAGAGGCACACGACTCACCGTATTCAATTCACCCAGGAAATACCAAGATGTATTTGGATTTGAAGGATATTTTCTGGTGGACTGGAATGAAGAAGGATATTGCGGAGTATGTAGCAATTTGTGACGTATGTCAGAGAGTAAAGGCAGAGCATCAGAAGCCAGCAGGATTGTTACAACCATTGCCTATACCCGAATGGAAGTGGGATAAAGTAGGCATGGATTTTATCACGGGATTGCACATGACTCGTTCAGGCTATGACTTAATTTGGGTTGTAGTTGATCGATTGACGAAAGTAGCTCATTTCATCCCAGTAAAGACCACTACACCAGTGCTAAGTTGGCAAAGATATACATGACCAGGATCGTATGTCTGCATGGAGTTCCAAGGAGTATCGTATCAGATAGAGGAACCCAGTTTACCTCAAAGTTCTGGAAGCAGTTGCACGAAACTTTGGGTACCAGGCTAGAATTCAGTACAGCTTTTCATCCACAGACAGATGGACAGACCGAGAGGGTAGATCAGATTTGGAGGATATGCTGAGAGCTTGTGCGCTAGATTATGGATCTAGTTGGGACGACAATTTGCCATATGCAGAGTTCTCTTACAACAACAGTTACCAAACCAGTTTAAAAGTGGCCCCTTTCGAAGCCTTGTACGGAAGGAGGTGCAGGACACCGTTGTCATGGGACGAAGTTGGAGACCGTCAGTTGTTTGGTCCTGACTTGATTAAAGAGTCTGAACAGAAGGTGAAGTTGATTCATGATAGGCTCAAGGTAGCCCAGTCTAGAAAGAAAAGTTATGCAGATTCTAAACGCAAGGAGACAATTTATGAAGTTGGAGATAGAGCTTATCTTCGAGTATCTCCACTTCGGGGAACAAAGCGTTTTGGAGTTAAAGGGAAGTTAGCACCACGATTTGTAGGACCATACCAAGTTTTGGAACATATGGGAGAAGTGGCCTACAAGTTGGAATTGCCCGAAGGATTGTCAGGAGTTCATGATGTGTTCCACGTTTCTCAGCTGAAGAAGTGTCATGCGGAGATGGCTGACATAACGTTGAGAGATGCAGTGCCTTTGGAAACTATTCAGTTGGATAATGATTTGACCTACGAGGAGAAGCCAGTCAAGATTCTCGAGTTTTCCAACCGAGTTACTCGCAGCAATGTTATCAAGTTTTGCAAAGTTCAGTGGAGCCACCACACAGAGGATGAAGCCACCTGCGAGCGAGAGGAAGATTTTCTCAAATACCACCCTCACCTATTTTCTAGCCAACCCGAATCTCGAGGGCGAGATTCATCTTAAGGGGGGGGTAGGTTATCTCTATAGCGACCAGACCTCAAACAGTCTGATCTCTGTGCTCCGGTGTCATCCCTGGATCAGTAATGTTGACACCACACAGTACTCGGATGATTTATAACACAGTAGCAATCACACACTTATTACATCAAGTGTCTCAAAAGAGAACTTATTACAATAAATATGGCTTAAGGCCATCTAATAACGATAACAGCGGAAGGCTTGGAAGATAAGTGAGTCCATCAACTCCAACGGCATCACTGAGTATAGAACCACGACCTAAAACTCCTTAATCGTCATCTGAAAAGTCTGCAACATTAACGTTGCAGCCCAAAATGGGTCAGCACGTGGAATATGCGGGCAAGGTAACACATAGAGAGTAATGGAATGAAACAGCTATACTATATGCATATTTGGCTGGTGGAAAGCTCTATGGTTATAGTTTTTGCGTAAAGCCAATTTTTCCCTACTTCAAAGGAATAAATTTATTTAACTATCATGGTAGTTGTTAAACATTGAGAATGGTTGACAGCATTCTCAATCCCAATTAAGTATCATCATTAAACAAAACCCCACAAAATTAATTTAGAGTAACATGTTGAGATTCACATGAAAATCCAGGTACTAGATACTCAAGATGTCCATAACCGGGGACACGGCTAATCATGATTAGTTTGTTACACTCTGCAGAGGTTTGCGCACTTTTCCCCACAAGACTCGATCGCCTCCGTTTGGTTTCTCGCACTACATGGTGTTTGAGAAGACGGATGACCGAGACATAGTCTTTCAGAAGCGCTAGCACCTTACGATCGGGTAGACCGTACCACCTACATCCCTTACATCTGCTAGTCTACCACTATAAGAGTTCACACAACTTAGTCAACTATGCTAGAGCCCATAATAGCTTGTGGCTGCACACGGAAGTTTGTAGTATGAATAGTCTCATGATCCCTTTGAGCCTGGGTGGCGGTCCAAAAGAAAACAGGCAAGTCCTGGAATACCCAGGTGCCTCAATCCACCCAGATGTGTGTTTAAGTTGCCACCTTAGATAAACCATTAATTAACAATCTCACATCTGTCAATGGATTTCACTCACCCAATCCACGTCAACTAGCATAGCATGGCATGACAAGCAAACATAGAAGTAACTCCCAAAGATTTATAAATAAACTGGTAATAGGTACTACCTCATCTACTTCCCATCCCACAATTTAATTAGATCCTAATCATGCAATGTGTGAAGATTGATCTAATGCAATAAAACTGGGTAGTGGAAAAGGTATGATCAAAGTGTTACTTGCCTTGCTGATGATCCGGGAAACCTAACGATTCGAAGTAACACGCGGCGCACTCCGGGTACTCTATCACAGACAAACAAACAAGCATGCAATAAGTACTCATCTAATGCACAGATAAACTCAAATAAAAGATCTAACCAGAAGGTTCAACTTAAGAACTCCGGTTAGCTAAAAGAATCAAATCGAACAAAGCAATGAAAGTCAAACGGCGAAAGAAAACAACTTCGTTCTAGTAATCTGGATCTAGGGAAAATTTTACAATAGAAAAATCTTGTTTAGGTTGGTTAAACAGATAGAGGGTTTCGAGACGAATCCCTAGGCGCTTGAATCACCTGATTCCGATAGACGAGCGAAAAGATAAACTAAAACGAAAATCGGATCAGAAATCGCGATCAGAAAAATCGCGGATTTAATCCGAGAAAAGAAAAACGAAGAACAGATTAACGAACGAACATTCGTTATTTGAAACTAAACGATGAATGCATTCGTTAAAACGAACGAATCGGTGAACGTTCACTAATTAAATAAACCAGAGAAATAAATCGATCTAGGGTTTTGAAAAAAAACCGAGGCGGTTTTTAAAAAAAACGGACGGCGAATGGCGGCGGCTATACCTCCGGCGAGGTACTCCGGCGGGCCGGGCGGGGCTCCGGCGGCGGCGGCTATGCGGGGCGGCGGGGCAGCGCAGCA
>NC_057800.1:244542566-244726162 GCF_018294505.1 Triticum aestivum
AAGGGCGGCGGGGCCGGGTGAGGTGAGGGGCGGCGGGGCGGCTCGGTATTTAAGAGAGGGAGGGGGTGCTGCCTTGGGGGAGGGGGCATGGCGGCGGCCCCGAGCCGGACTCGGGAGGCGGCGCGGCTCCGGTCTCTTGGAGGGAGACGCAGGCGGCGGGGTGGGCCGTCGGCTGGGCCTTGGCCGAGTCGGCGCGCGGCGTGTTTTTTTAAATATTCCGCACGGAAGAAAAGAAAAAAGAAATACTAAACAGACTCCAAAATTTCCGAAATAAATTTTCACGGGCTTCTAAAATCAAGCCTCACAAGGTGAACATTTATTTGGGACCTAAATGCAATTTTGAAAAAACGCATTTTTCCTAATTTCAAATAAAACACCAAAAAACTCCGAAATAAAATATTATTTGATTTTATTATTAAATCCTCAATATTTTCTTTATTTTGGGAAAGTCATTTTATTCCCTCTCTCATATTTTTGTAATAGAAATAATTGATGATAAAATAAATAAAATCAAATGATCCTATTCTCAAAATTTGAGAAAACTCAAATATGAAAATAACGAAATCCCCAACTCTCTTCGTGGGTCATTGAGTTGCGTAGAATTTCTAGGATCAACCAAAATGCAAATAAAATATGATATGCATTGATGATCTAATGTATAACATTCCAAATTGAAAATTTGGGATGTTACAAATCTCATCCAACCCATCACCGTCCAGCAAGCCTACGATGGAATTACTCATGCACGAAGGTGAGCATCATGAAACTGGTGATGGAGTATGGTTGATGATGACGATGGCAATGGATTCCCCTCTCCAGATCCCTGAATGGACTCTAGATCAGCCCTCCCGAGAGAGTTTAGGCTTGGCGGCGGCTCGGTATCGTAAAACACGTGAATCCTTCTCTTTGGTTTTTACTCCCCGAAAGAGAATATATTGAGTCAAGGTTGACGTTGGTGGAGCGCCAGGGGGCCCACGAGGCAGGGGGTCGCGCCCAGGGTGGTAGGGCGCCCCCACCCTCGTGGACAGGGTGTGGGCCCCCTGACGTGGTTCTTTCTTCCAGTATTTTTTATATATTCCAAAATAATTCTCCGTTGATTTTCAGGTCATTCCAAGAACTTTTATTTCTGCACAAAAATAACACCATGGCAATTCTGCTGAAAACAGCGTCAGTCCGGGTTAGTTCCATTCAAATCATGCAAGTTAGAGTCCAAAACAAGGGCAACAGTGTTTGGAAAAGTAGATATGACGGAGACGTATCAACTCCCTCAAGCTTAAACCTTTGCTTGTCCTCAAGCAATTCAGTTGATAAACTGAAAGTGATAAAGAAAAACTTTTACAAACTCCGTTTGCTCTTGTTGTTGTAAATATGTAAAGCCAGCATTCAAGTTTTCAACAAACATTATGAACTAACCATATTCACAATAACATTTAGGTCTCATCTTTACTCATATCAATGGCATAATAAGCTAGTGAGCAATAATAACAAATCTCAGATGACAGCACTTTCTCAAAATAATCATGATATGATATGATAAGATGGTATCTCGCTAGCCCTTTCTGAGTCCGCAAAACATAAATGCAGAGCACCTTTAAAGATCAAGGACTGACTAGACATTGTAATTCATGGTAAAAGAGATCTAGTCACAGTCGTACTCAATGTAAACTAACAGTAATGGATGCAAATAACAGAGGTGCTCTCCAACTGGTGCTTTTTAATAAGAGGATGATGACTCAACATAAAAGTAAATAGATAAGCCCTTCACAGAGGGAAGCAGGGATTTGTAGAGGTGCCAGAGCTTGGTTTTGAAATAGATATGAATAATATTTTGAGCGGTATACTTTCATTGTCAACATAACAACCGAGAGATCTCGATATATTCCATGCTACACACATTATAGGCGGTTCCCAAATAGAATGGTAAAGTTTATACCCCCCCCCTCCACCAACAAGCATCAATCCATCGCTTGCTCGAAACAACGAGTGCTTCCAACTAACAAGAGTCCCGGGGAGTTTTGTTTGTAGTTATTTTGATTTGATTTGCATAAAGCATGGGATAGGGCATCCCAGTGACCAGCCCTTTTCTCGTGAGTGAGGAGCGGAATCCACTCCTCTTGAGAATAAGCTACCTAGCATGGAAGATACATACAACCCTAGTTGATACATGAGCTATTCGAGCATACAAAACAGAATGTTTAATTGAAGGTTTGTAGTTTGGCACATACAAATTTACTTGGAACGGCGGGTAGATACCATATATAGGTAGGTATGGTGGACTCATATGGAACAACTTTGGGGTTTATGGAATTGGATGCACAAGCAGTATTCCCGCTTAGTACAAGTGAAGGCTAGAAAAAGACTGGGAAGCGACCAGCTAGAGAGCGACAACAGTCGTGAACATGCATTAAAATTAATCAACATCGAATGCAAGCATGAGTAGGATATATTGCACCATGAACATAAATATCGTAGAGGCCATGTTGATTTTGTTTCAACTACATGCGTAAACATGTGCCAAGTCGAGCCACTCGAATCGTTCAAAAGAGGATACCACCCTATCATACCACATCACAACCATTTTAATAGCATGTTGGCACGCAAGGTAAATCATTATAAGCTTCTAGCTAATTAAGCATGGCATAAGCAACTATAATCTCTAATTGTCATTGCAAATATGTTTCTTTCATAATAGGCTGAATCAGGAACGATGAACTGATCATATTTACAAAAACAAGAGAGGTCGAGTTCATACCAGCTTTTCTCATCTCAATAAGTTCATCATACGATCATCATTACTGCCTTTCACTTGCATGACCGAACGATGTGGATAATAATAATATTGCACATGCATTGGACTAAGCTGGAATCTGCAAGCATTCAATTCAAGAGAGAAGACAAGGTAATATGGGCTCTTTGTTAGATAAAAAAATAATGCATATGAGAGCGACTTAACATTTTCATCATGGTCTTCTCCTCTTGACCCCCAAAGAACAAGAAAAGAAAAAACTATTTACACGGGAAAGCTCCCAACAAGCAAAAGAAGAACGAGAAATCTTTTTGGGTATTCTTTTTAATTACTACTACTACAGCATGAAAAGTAAACTAGCTAAAAGCTACAACTAATTTTTTGGTTTTTTCTTAAGGTTTATCAAACACAAAAGAAGAAAGCATAAAAAAGGAAATAAACTAGCATGGATATTACAATGAAAAAGTATGAGCACCGACAACTAGCATGAGTGTGTGAACAGGAATGTAATGTCGGTGAGAGATACGTACTCCCCCAAGCTTAGGCTTTTGGCCTAAGTTTGTCTATGTCCACGGCTGGCCTGGCGGATATCCAAAGTTATAGTTGGGGTCGTACTGGGATGCAACAACAATTGCCTGATGAGCTGCAGGTTGGAGGCGAGCTGTCTCCGCCCTCCTCTTGTACTCGGTCGCCTCCTCCCTGGTTATAACATATCTCCCCTTTGCCTGAAAGTCAAAGAAAGTAGGAGCAGGGAGAGCGACGTGATAGGTGCGTCGTCTGTTAAAGATTAGTCGGTACTGGAGGAACTGATCATTCCTCTCAACAAACTGATGACGAACCATAGCATCATAATCTAGATAATAAGGAGGCAATTCAATATCATATCCACGTATGGGTATCTCAAGAAAATTAGCTACACGAGTTGCATAAATTCCACGAAAGAAGTCTCCATGAATACGATTATTATGCAACCTACGTGCAACAATAGCCCCCAAGTTGTATTGTTTATCTCCTAAAACATCGCTCCTGAGAATGCTAAGATTAGGTACACACATGTGGCATGCTTCATCTTTACTATTTATGCACCTTCCTATGAAGAGAGCAAAATAATGTATAGCAGGAAAATGAATGCTCCCTATGGTGGCTTGTGTTATATCTCTAGATTCCCCCACTGTAATACTGGCACGAAAATTTCTAAGCTCATATTTGTTAGGTACTCTAGCGCTACCCCATTGTGGGAGTTTACAAGCAGTTTTAAAATCTTCTAAGTCCATGGTATAAGATTGATTCATAAAGGTCAAACAGGACAGTGTGAGAATTATGTGAAGATGAAAATTTGAACCTTCTCACAAAGGAGTCAGTTAGGTGATAGTATTGACGACACTTATCCGCCTCGAAGCTCTCAAGATCGCCATTACGCACATATGCTTCAAATTCCTCCTTGATTCCTGCTCGAACCATGAAGTCCTCTAACGGCCATTCACAAGGCCGCACTTGAGCGTCCCTTGGTGGTTCATCATATGCATTGCGTATTGCGAGTCTGGGTCCTTGCTTCCTTGAAGAACCACCTTGGTACATTTTCCTAAACATATTTCTTCCTCTAAAAAATTTCTGAAATTTTTAGTAACTCAAAATAAAAGTGAACCAAAATCAACAATATTGATAGCAACTACTCCTACAAGTGCCTAGAGGCAATATCATGCATTAAAACTACTTTTGACTATATAAATTTGACATGCAAGCTCAAGAACAGGGTCACCTAAGCAAAAAAATATGCAATAAATAAAGCACTAGAACAAAAACTAATTGGACCATTGGAGGAGTCACATACCAAAGAACAATCCCCCAAAGCAGTTTTGTGAATGTTGCTTTAAGCAAGGAGATCGAAAATGGCAGCAAGATGACTTTGGACTCGGGTTTGAGCTAGCTAGTGATGTTTTTGGGAGGAAGAATGAGCTTGGACTCCGGGGTTATGGTTTCAATAACATTAGTTTCAACATTTATAGGATTACCTGAGATATAATGTTTGATTCTTTTACCATTCACCACCCTCGGATTTGTGCCTTCGAAGTTGTTGATTTTTATGGCACCGGAACGATAGACCTCCTCAATAACGTAAGGACCTTTCCATTTAGAGAGGAGTTTTGCTGCAAAAAAATCTTAAACGAGAGTTGTATAACAATACATAATCACCTACATTAAACTCATGTTTTTGTATCCTTTTGTCATGCCATCTTTTAACCTTTTCTTTAAACAGTTTGGCATTCTCATAAGCTTGGGTTCTCCACTCATCAAGTGAGCTAATCTCAAATAGTCTCTTCTCACCAGCAAGTTTGCAGTCATAGTTGAGCCCTTTAATGACCCAATATGCCTTATGTTCTAGTTCAAGAGGTATGTGACATGCTTTCCATAAACCATTTTATACGGAGACTTACCCACAGATTTTTATATGTAGTACTATAGGCCCATAATGCATCATCAAGTTTCTTTGACCAATTCTTTCTAGATCTATTGACAGTCTTTTGCAAAATTAATTTAAGCTCTCTATTACTCAGTTCTTCTTGACCACTAGACTGTGGATGATATGGAGATGCAATTCTATGATTAATATCATACTTAGCAAGCATCTTACGAACATCACCATGAATAAAATGTGAACCATCATCAGTCATTAAGTATCTAGGGACTCTAAACCTCGGAAAAATAACTTCTTTAAGCATCTTAATAGAGGCGTTATGATCAACACTACTAGTTGGAATAGCTTCTACCCACTTAGTAACGTAACCAACAACAACTAAAATATGTGTATACCCATTAGAGGAAGGAAACAGTCCCATATAATCAAAGCCCCAAACATCAAATGGTTCAATAACAAGTGAATAATTCATAGGCATTTCTTGACGTCTACTAATATTACCAATTCTTTGACATTCATCACAAGACAAGACAAACTTACGGGCATCTTCGAAAAGAGTAGGCCAATAAAAACCGGATTGCAATACCTTATGTGCAGTTCTATCTCTAGCGTGGTGTCCTCCATAAGCCTCGGAGTGACACTTGCGTAGGATCTGTTCCTGTTCATGCTGAGGTACAAAATGTCTAATAACACCATCTACTCCTTCTTCATAAAGTTGTGGGTCATCCTAGAAGTAATGTCTTAAATCATAGAAAAACTTTTTATTTTGTTGGTATGTGAAACTAGGTGGTATAAATTTAGCAACAATGTAATTAGCATAATTAGCATACCATGGATCAGTACGAGAAGCATTTATGATAGCTAATTGTTCATCAGGAAAGCTATCATCAATAGGTAGTGGGTGATCAAGAACATTCTCTAACCTAGATAAGTTGTCTGCAATGGGGTTCTCATCTCCTTTTCTATCAATAATATGCAAATCAAATTATTGTAGTAGGAGAACCCATCTAATAAGTCTAGGTTTAGCATCTTTCTTTTCCATAAGATATTTAATAGCAGCATGATCAGTGTGAACAGTTACTTTAGAATCAACAATATAAGGTCTGAACTTATCACAAGCAAATACAACTGCTAAAAATTCTTTTTCGGTAATAGCATAATTTCTCTGGGCACTATCTAGAGTTTTACTAGCATATTGGATAACATTTAATTTCTTATCAACTCTTTGTCCTAGAACAACATCTACAGCATAATCACTAGCATCGCACATAATTTTAAAGGGTAAATTCGAATCAGGAGGCTGAACAATAGGTGCAGAAATCAAGGCTTTCTTAAGTATTTCAAATGCTTGTACACAATCATCATCAAATACAAACAGAACAACTTTTCGTAAGAGATTAGTCAGAGGCATGGAATTTTTTGAGAAGTCTTTAATGAACCTCCTATAAAAACCGGCATGACCAAGGAAACTTCTTATACCTTTAATGTCCTTAGGACACGACATCTTTTCAATAGCATCAAATTTAGCTTTATCAACTTCAATACCTCTTTCAGAAATTTTATGCCACAGGACAATGCCTTCATTAACCGTAAAGTGGCACTTCTCCCAATTCAAGACAAGATTAGTTTCTTCACATGTCTGCAAAACTCGATCAAGGTTGCTTAAGGAATCATTAAAAGAAGTTCCATACACGGAGAAATCATCCATGAAAACCTCAACAATCTTTTCACAGAATATAGCAGTCATACATCTTTGAAAGGTAGCAGGTGCATTACATAAACCAAAAGGCATACGTCTATAAGCAAAGGTATCGAAAGGGCAAGTGAAAGTGGTATTTTCCTGATCCTCTTTTGACACAGGTATTTGAGAGAAACCAGAATAACTGTATAGAAAGAAAAAATGTGTATGTTTGGATAATGTTTCTAGCATTTGATCAATGAAAGGTAGAGGGTAATGATCCTTTTTAGTAGCTTTATTTAATTTGCAGAAATCAATTACCATTCTATAACCTGTAACAATTCTTTGTGGGATCATTTCAATTTTATCATTTGGAACAATAGTAATACCTCCTTTCTTAGGGACACAATGGACATGACTTACCCACTGACTATCAGCAACATGATAAATTATACCTGCCTCCAGAAGCTTTAGTATTTCTTTTCTTTCCACTTCTTTCATCTTAGGATTTAACCGTCATTGGTGATCAACAACTAGTTTAGCGTATTTCTCCAATTTTATTTTGTGCTGGCATAGAGTGGGACTAATGCCCTTAAGATCATCAAGAGTATATCCAATAGCAGCACGGTGCTTCTTTATAGTTTTCAATATTTTCTCTTCTTCCAGCTCTGAAAGGTTAAAACTAATAATAACATGATATATCTTCTTTTCATCAAGATAAGCATATTTAAGAGTATTAGGCAATGGTTTAAGCTCCAACACGGGATCACCCTTGGGTGGAGGAGGATCCCCTAGAATTTCAACAGGCAAGTTGTCTTTCAAAATAGGTCCCTGTTTAAAGAATACTTCATCTATTTCCCTTCTTTCATTCATAAACATACCATTTTCATGGTCTAGCAAATATTGTTCTAAAGGATCATTAGGAGGCACAGCAATAGAAGCAAGCCCAATAATTTCATCTTTACTAGGCAATTCTTTATCATGGGGTTGTCTACGAAATTTAACAAAATTAAAATCATGAGACATATCCCCTAAACGAACAGAAACAATATCCTTTTTGCAGTCTATCTTAGCATTAACAATATTCAAGAAGGGTCTACCAAATATAATGGGACAAAAGTCATCTTGTGGGGAACCAAGAACAAGAAAATCAGCAAGATATTTAACTTTCCCACACAAGACTTCAACATCTCTAACAATCCCAATCGGTGACATAGTAGCTCTATTGGCAAGCTTAATTGTAACATCAATACCTTCTATCTCAGCAGGTGCAATATCATGCATAATTTCCTCATATAAAGAATGAGGTATTGCACTCTCACTAGCACCCATATCACATAAAGCCATGATAGTAATGATCTCCTATTTTAACAGAAATAACAAGCATGCCTACAATAGGTCTATGTTTATTTTTAGTATCGGGTCTAGCAATTGTAGCAGCTTCATCACAAAAGTAAATAACATGCCCATCAATATTATTGGACAAGAGATCCTTAACCATAGCTGTCGGTGTCAAAACCGGCGGATCTCGGGTAGAGGGTCCCGAACTGTGCGTCTAGGCCAGATGGTAACAGGAGGCAGGGAACACGATGTTTTACCCAGGTTCGGGACCTCTTGATGGAGGTAAAACCCTACGTCCTGCTTGATTAATATTGATAATATGGGTAGTACAAGAGTAGATCTACCACGAGATCGAGGAGGCTAAACCCTAGAAGCTAGCCTATGGTATGATTGTTGTATATGGAGTTGATTGCCTACGGACTACAACCCTCCGGTTTATATAGACACCGGATAGGGTTAGGGTTACATAGAGTCGGTTACAATGGTAGGAGATCTTGAATATCCGCATCGCCAAGCTTGTCTTCCACGCCAAGGAAAGTCCCATCCGGACACGGGACGAAGTCTTCAATCTTGTATCTTCATAGTCCTGGAGTCCGGTCGAAGGTATAGTCCGGCTACCCGAACACCCCCTAATCCAGGACTCCCTCAGTAGCCCCCGAACCAGGCTTCAATGACGATGAGTCCGGCGCGCAGATTGTTCGGCATTGCAAGGCGGGTTCTTCTCCAAATCTTGTGTACCTGTAGGAATAATGTCCGATTTTTGTAATGTAGTGCTCCTCGGCTTCCACGCCCAATAATGGCCGTCTTCCACGTGTCAAACGAATGCGAAAAGCCGGGGCGTTTTTACATCCACACCCCTAGCCGTATAAACGAGCCGCCTATTTAACGGGATGGGGATTTAGGTCCAAACCACATCTTCTCCTCTCCGCGAGTTATCATTGGAGCGCTTCCAGCAAAGGTCCATTCCAACATGACCAGCCGTCGCAGCTCCTCCCCTCGCCCCTCCGGTCCCAAACCCGGGGACTGGGAGAGTTGCACCATCCCGCATAGCGAGTTAGTGTCGCTTCAGGCCAAGGGATTTCTCCCTCAGGCATACATGGTCCCGGTCCGAGCCGGTCTCGCCACCTACAATGGCGGAAAACAAGCGGAGAGCACCCCCAATCCTTCTAAAGGAGAGCGGGTGTGCCTCGTCCCCTATCTAATAAGGGGACTGGGATTTCCAATTCATCCATTTCTCCGCGGGCTTCTGGAGTTCTACGGCCTCCAGCTGCACAATCTCACGCCCGCCTCCGTATTGCATATTGCGGGTTTCGTCGCCCTTTGCGAGCTATTTTTAGGCGTTGAGGCTCATTTCGCGCTGTGGAAGAGGTTATTCTGCCTGGTGCCCCGTTCTCAAGAGGGGTCCATATACCAAGTGGGCGGAGCCGAAGTATGGCGCATCGCCGGGACCGGATACCTATCCGGAACCCCAAAGAAGGCGTCCGAGGACTGGCCTTCGGAATGGTTTTACATAGATGACGTCCCGCTACCGGACCCTATCCGGGTCGGTCTCCCTGAGTTCAACAGTGCTCCATTGAAGAAACGCTTGAGCTGGCGTCCGCGGAGCTCTCAGAGAGAAAGCGACAGAGACGTCCTTTACCTGATGGGCCGGATAAGACTGTTGGCTCATTCCGGACTAACCATGATTGGAGTCATGGCCGCATGCATTATGCGGGGGGTGCAGCCGCTTCAATATAGAGGCCACCCCATGTGGGATTTCAACGGGGAGGATGACGCCACCCGTTACGGTCGTAAGGGGCCGGCCTCAGCTGCCGCTCTAGTAAAGATCTTATCCTCTTTGTACAAGGGAGAAGAGGAGGAATTCCTCCGCGTCAACCCGCAGGACGGATTTACTATGTACGATCCTCCAAGTTGGGTAAGTGAACAATTGCGCTTGCCCGTTTGTTTTATACTCCCACGGTTAGATATGTAGTCTAACGACTTCAGTGCAGGAACAACGACAGGAGGTAGAGGATATAAACAACCGCCCTCCATAGCCCGAGGACCCAGAACGGTCCCTCGATCCGGACTCCGAAGAGGATCCGAACATATCGGTGGAGTTTATCGACGGGGTGTTCTATTAGCTAAGCAAGGAAAATACCTTGGTAGCCATCACGGCTGATTACCCAAGGTTAATCCCGGCCTCCCAGGTGACAAAAACCGGAGTCTCATTCCCTTGAGAGAGATTCCACTCTCATGTATTCCGGTGTTTCTGACGACAACCGTGCTTCGCAGGGGAGATTTCCGAGGCAGGAGGCCGAACCTGCGGCGGCTAGCCAATGAGGGGCCGCAGGGCCCTGTGGGACAAAAAGGAATGCAGTCCGGACTGAGATGCCGGCGCAAAGGTATAGCGCACCCTCTATTTCCCTGGTGTTATTCTGTTAGGGCATATTAACGTTCGTGCTATCTTCGACCTCGCCGGACTACATCCGGAGAGGTTGCCAATCGCGCCTCCACCAGCCAGGCTCCAACGTCTGGCCAGGAAGCGGAGGCGAGCACAAGGCGCGCACCGGACGCTCCTCCGATAGAGGATGCGGACAGGCTGTCTGCCACAAATTCTGAAGTGGAGAACCATGAACCACAGGCGTCGCCGGACAGTTCTACGCGACGCTTGTTTCTCCCAAGAGGCTTTAGATGCCTTTAATTTGGGAGATGCGTACCTCCGCGCCGCTCAAAATGGTTTAGCTAGAGCCACGAAGCAGTATGTAGAAGACATACGGGTAAGAAAGTTTTGGTTAAATATATATATATGCCAGTAGCCCCCAATACTTGAAGCAGTTAGAGCAACTGATTTAAGGATCATTTAATATGCAGGTTCTTACAGAGGAGAATACCGTACTATCCCAGGAGCTGAAAAAGTGCAAGGCCCAACTAGAGGCCGCACTAGCCGCAGCAGGGGAGCCCAAAGAGACCCCCTCAGGTAAGATACACTTCGAAAGATTAGTATTGTGTGGTGTGGGTGCAAATCTAACAAATCATGTTGCAGATGGCGCCGGACTCGATCCGGAAAGCAACAACTCTTACGCCGGCTAAAGGCCGGTGAGAGTACGTTGACAAAGGTGAGGCGAGAGAAGAATGATCTTCAGGATGCCAACACCAGGCTGGACGTCGAACTTAAAGATGTTCGTGGCCAGCTGTCGGACTCCACGAAGGAGAATCAGCGGCTTCGACGCGGCATTTTAGTAAGTGCTTGAACGAACTTTGAAAAAAGAGTTCGGCGAGGAAGTCGACTAATAGAGTAATGTCTATAGGTATCCTCACAGGTCGTCCTACAGAGGAGATGCCTGGTTCTACAGGTGACCTTCTTCTCGAACTCTTGCAACTGCACAACCGAATTCGGCAGGCGATGCGGGGTATTGCCCAAGCCTTATGACCTGCCCACTCCGTGCCCGAGGGCCTTGGAGAGCTTGCGGAGAAGCTGAAGGGAGCTCGGCGGCGCTTCCGGTTGTGGAAGATATCGGCCTGCCGACAAGGCGCTAGGGAGGCCTGGGCCATGGTGAAGACCCGTTTTACGAAGTCTGACCCAAACCACATGGCCGAGGTCGGACCAGTGGGGCCTGACGGGAAGGAGATCCCTGTGAGCTTAGTATACGGCCAAGTAGAGTTGGCCGCGAAGTATTCCCAGCAGGACTGTAAATTAGACAGCCTGTTAGATGGTATAGAAGAGGAATACAATCAGTCAGAATGACTATGTAATTTTGAATTGACATGTGTAATGCCTTCTAGCCGGATTGTAGATCGTTTGTCGTTGCCGACCTTTTCGCTTCAACCTCGGGACCTGACGGTCCGGAGTGTGTCCGAATACCATAGCGGTTATATAAGAACCGGGGTATGCGTGGAGACCAGGCGTAGGGGTCATTAGTGCTTTATCAGACAAGTGCCCAACTAGTTATGTTATATTACATGGTTAGTAAGAAACATCTTCCAGAGAGAATAGTTCCGTTAGGGGTTCCTTTCGCTGGGAGGCATGCCCTAAAGTGCATGTCCGGACTGCGTGAAAAGACGCAGAAAAAAGCATCTGGGGGCGCATAAAATGAGTAAAAAGATCATCTTTTATTTCACCGACCGAATATTCCCTTAAGAACGCTAGCTTTCGGCTTCACCCAGTCTGAGGTACACATCCGGCTGACCCGGCAGTAACAATCGCAGAGGTGCTCCCTTTACCGCCTAGCCGAACAATCGGGAACGTAGGGGTAAGCACAGGAGCCAGGCAACCCAGCTTGGCCAAAACTTAAGTCATATCGATGCATATAATGGTGAAGAAAAAGGTACATGCGGAAGTTTGACGCATGTGTTGGGCGTGAAGCCCGTATAAATAAGCTTCTGTTAAAGAAGCCCCCAGGTTTAATGAGCGCGAGTGGCGCGTCACTAGATGAGCCTTTAAGGGCTATAAAAGAAAAGAGGGGAAGGAGAGAAATGTAAGACAGAAAAATGCAAAAAATGGACAGAGGAAGGAGACGAACACAGAGTCCGGCGCTAGGCATAGAATCTTCGGAGACGGGTGGCGTTCCACGGGTTCGGCTCGAGTCGGTTATCCGACGCATCTCGCAGGCGGTACGCCCCACCAGTCAGGACTTGGTCGATTATGAATGGACCTTCCCACTTGGGCTTGAGTTTGTCCTTTTTCTTATCCGGCAGGCGTAGAACTAGTTCGCCAACATTGTAATTTTTGGCCCGTACTTCTCTGCTTTGATATCTTCGGGCCTGCTGTTGATAAAATGCGGAACGGGCTTTTGCCACGTCACGCTCCTCCTCCAAGGCGTCCAAGTTGTCCTGCCGATCGAGCTCGGCTTCTCTTTCTTCGTACATGCGCACTCTAGGTGAGTCATGAATTATGTCGCAGGGCAGAACTGCCTCTGCGCCGTACACCATAAAAAATGGTGTGTATCCGGTGGTGCGATTTGGCGTGGTCCGCAGCCCCCATAGCACGGAGTCGAGCTCCTCTACCCAGTGCGTGTTAGATTCCTTGAGGGACCGCACCAGTCTGGGTTTAATGCCGCTCATGATAAGACCATTTGCACGTTCGACCTGGCCGTTGGTTTGTGGGTGATAGACGGAAGCATAATCGAGCTTGATGCCCATGTTTTTGCACCAGAGTTTTACCTCGTCGGCGGTAAAGTTTGTACCGTTATCGGTTATGATGCTGTGGGGGACGCCATAACGGTGTACAACCCCGGATATGAAGTCTATCACAGGTCCGGATTCGGCCGTTTTAACAGGCTTGGCTTCTATCCATTTGGTGAATTTATCCACCATGACCAGTAAGTATTTTTTCCTATCGGTCCCACCTTTAAGGGGTCCGACCATGTCAAGCCCCCAGACCGCAAAAGGCCAGGTGATGGGTATAGTTTGGAGTGCGGTGGGTGGCATATGGCTTTGGTTGGCAAAAAGTTGGCAACCAGCGCATCGTTGGACTAGGTCCTGAGCGTCTGCCCGGGCCGTCGGCCAATAAAAGCCTGTACGGAAAGCCTTGCTAACAAGGGACCGAGCAGCGGCGTGGTGACCACCGAGTCCGGCATGAATTTCAGCCAGAAGGTTCCGCCCTTCCTCTTCGGAGATGCACCTTTGAAGGACTCCGGTAGTGCTTTTCTTATAAAGCTCTCCCTCATGGACTCTATAGGCTTTAGATCGCCGCACTATGCAGCGGGCCTCGTTTTGGTCCTCCGGGAGTTCCTGCCTAGTAAGGTAGGCTAGGAATGGTTCTGTCCACGGGGCGATAACCGCCATTATTACGTGGGCTGAAGGTGTAATTTCATTGGCAGAGCCTCCAATTGTGTCAGATTGTTCGGCGTCGAGTGGTGCGGCTGGGTCCGGGCTGTTATTTGCGGGTTCCCCCTCCCATGCTACGGATGGCTTGAACAATCTTTCCAAAAAGATGTTGGGGGGGGGGACTGCATCGCGTTTTGCTCCGATGCGTGCCAGGACGTCCGCTGCTTGATTGTTTTCTCGGGCTATATGGTGAAACTCCAGCCCTTCGAACCGAGCTGACATTTTTAGGACGGCGTTGCGGTAAGCTGCCATTTTTGGGTCCTTGGCGTCGAAGTCTCCATTTATTTGGGATATCGCGAGGTTTGAATCCCCGCGTACCTCTAGGCGCTGGATACCCATGGATACTGCTATCCGGAGACCATGTAGGAGGGCCTCATATTCGGCTGCATTGTTGGAATCCGTGTACATGATCTGGAGCACATATTGGACTGTGTCTCCTGTGGGGGACGTCAGGACGACGCCAGCCCCCAGTCCGGCCAACATTTTGGAGCCGTCGAAATGCATAATCCAGTTTGAATATGTGCCGTACTCTTTAGGGAGCTCGGCCTCCGTCCATTCTGCGACGAAGTCGGCCAAAACTTGCGATTTAATAGCTCGCCGTGGCTTATAGGTTATATCGAACGGGAGAAGCTCGATGGCCCATTTTGCAATCCGGCCCGTTGCATCGCGGTTGTTGATAATATCGTTGAGTGGTACTTCCGAGGCTACTGTTATGGAACACTCTTGAAAGTAGTGTCGTAGCTTCCGGGATGCCATGAATACCGCGTATGCAATCTTTTGATAATGCGGGTACCGTGATTTGCATGGAGTGAGGACAGTGGATACGTAGTAGACCGGCCTTTGAAGGGGGAATTTGTGTCCATCCGTTTCCCGCTCGACAACGAGCACTGCGCTGACAACTTGATGTGTTGCTGCAATGTACAATAACATTGGTTCGCCGGTGTTTGGCGCGGCCAGGACTGGGTTTGTTGCCAATATGGCTTTTATTTCATCAAGTCCGGCCGTGGCGGCATCCGTCCACTCGAAGTGTTCGGTGCGCCGAAGGAGGCGATAGAGGGGTAGTGCCTTTTCTCCCAAGCGGGAGATGAAGCGGCTTAAAGCCGCCACGCATCCGGTTAATTTTTGTATTTGTTTGAGGTCCTTTGGGATATCCAATTGTGACAAAGCTCGGATCTTGGCTGGATTTGCTTCAATTCCTCTACCGGATACAATGAAGCCCAAGAGCTTTCCGGCTGGAACGCCGAAGACGCATTTTTCCGGGTTGAGCTTGATGTCATATTTTCGGAGGTTATCGAATGCAAGCCTCAAGTCGTCTACTAGAGATTCGACATGTCTTGATTTGACGACCACATCATCCACATACGCCTCCACTGTTTTGCCGATCTGGTTTGCCAGACATGTCTGGATCATGCGCTGATATGTTGCGCCGGCGTTTTTCAGCCCGAAGGGCATTGTGTTGAAGCAGAATGGGCCGTATGGTGTGATGAATGCTGTTGCGGCTTGGTCTGATTCTGCCATCTTGATTTGATGGTAACCGGAGTATGCGTCGAGGAAACACAACGAGTCGTGTCCTGCGGTGGCATCGATAATTTGATCGATACGGGGGAGGGGGAAGGGATCCTTTGGGCAAGCCTTGTTAAGGTCTTTAAAATCGACACACAGGCGCCAGGATTTGTCCTTCTTTGGTACCATCACCAGGTTTGCTAGCCAGTCCGGATGTTTTATGTCTCTAATGAATCCGGCCTCCAATAGCTTGGCTAGCTCCTCTCCCATAGCCTGTCTCTTGGGTTCGGAAAAACGCCGAAGGGCTTGTTTGACAGGTTTGAATCCTTTTAGGATATTTAAGCTGTGTTCGGCCAGCCTGCGTGGGATCCCTGGCATGTCTGAAGGGTGCCAGGCGAAAATGTCCCAGTTCTCTCATAGGAACTCTCGCAGTGCGGCGTCTACATCAGGGTTCAGTCATGCCCCGATGGAAGCTGTTTTATTGGGGTCCATTGGATGGACTTGGAATTTGACTATTTCGTCAGCTGGCTTGAAGGATGTGGATTTGGATCTCTTGTCGAGTATCACATCATCCCTGTTAACCGTGGAGCGCAGCGCAGTCAGTTCCTCGGCCGCTAAGGCTTCAGATAGTGCCTCAAGGGCTAATGCGGCCGTCTTGTTTTCGGCGCGGAGTGCTATGTCCGGATCACTAGCTAGAGTGATAATTCCGTTCGGCCCGGGCATCTTAAGCTTCATGTACCCGTAATGGGGTATTGCTTGGAAGATTGTGAATGCTTCCCGCCCTAGTAAAGCGTGATATCCGCTTTTGAACGGGGCCACCTGAAACGTGACTTCTTCGGACCTGTAATTATCCGGCGTGCCGAACACCACATCTAGTGTGATTTTTCCTATGCAGCGCGCTTCCCGACTGGGGATTATTCCTCTAAAGGTTGTGCTGCTTCGCTCGACGCGGTTCCAGTCTATTTCCATTTTTTGAAGGGTTTCCTCATAAATGAGGTTCAGTCCGCTGCCTCCATCCATGAGCACCTTGGTGAGGCGAAAGCCGTCCACTATGGGACTGAGGACCAATGCGGCTGGTGCTCGGGCTGTTCGGAATCTAGGTTCATCACTTGCGTTGAAGGTAATGGCAGTGTCGCTCCATGGATTTATTGTTGCAACTTGATAGACTTCGGCGAGGCTGCGGAGTGTTCTTTTTCGCACATTGTTTGATGCGAAAGTCTCGAAGACTGTGAGAACGGTACTGGTGTCCTTGGGTTGGCTTTCTGCGGCCTCCGGAATTAAGAGGTCCTCGCCGATTTTGGCCACCTGCTGGAGTATCCAACATGCTCTAAGGCTGTGAGTTGGTGTGGCGTCCTCTGTACTGTGAATTCTACAGGGTCCATCAAGCCATCTTTCCAGTACGGTTCCATGCCCTATAGAGGGTTTTGGCTTTTTGGTGTTTATCCCGGGTGTCCTGTGATACTGCACCCTCTTTGTTCGGACAAGATTACTATTCAAGGCCGGATTATCCCAAAAATTTATTTCGGTTTTCTAGGCGCTTTCCATCGCACAGTATTTTTGTACTATGGACGCCAAGTCAGCAAAGCGTGTGATATCACGACGACTTACGGCGTTAAGGATTCCCTTGTCCGTGCAATTACTGCAGAAAATTGAGATTGCGTCTTCCTCGCGGCAATCCTTTATCCTATTCATAACCAGGAGGAATCTAACCCAGTAATGATGTACTGTTTCCTCGGGCCTCTGCCTGATTTGGGAGAGATCGCTTATGATCAGGTGGGCGGGTGTCATTGAATCTGAAACCTCACCCAATCCAAGATTCGGAGGCCGAAGAGTTTCCGAACTCTGAAGTTCGGATTCTTGGATGTTGTCCAATGAATCTAGCCCGTTGCCTAATCCTAAGCTCACGTCTTGAGTTACATCCTCCCCTCCGCGGGTATCGGGCTTGGAGGGGTCGGGAATTCGGATGTAGCTAGTCCTTAAAATAGATGAAGGGTCGCCGCACTGCGCCTCTACCACGGAAACATGGTGGGTGACTTGGGGAGAGTTAATTTCTCTTAGATCGGGTTTAAGCCCAACCTGGTCATAATCCGTAGCGACCCCCAGGGCGGCGATGCAATCCAAGAGCTCGTTTACGGAAGAGAGCTCCATTGGATCTAGCTGCTCGACGAGCTCCGAGCTGATGAGTAGGCTGCTTTTGATGACCCGAGAGGTCACCGTCGGAGCAACAGCCGAACAAGCGGTCATGAGGAAACCACCTAGCCGGAGGGTTTGGCCGACAGCCAAGGCTCCCTTAGCAACGGCGCCGTCTTTAAATATGAGAGGAGGCATCCTTCCTGATTGTGACGGCACAGAGGAACTCTCAATGAAAGCACCAATGTCGGTGTCAAAACCAGCGGATCTCGGGTAGGGGGTCCCGAACTGTGCGTCTAGGCCGGATGGTAACAGGAGGCAGGGAACACGATGTTTTACCCAGGTTCAGGCCCTCTTGATGGAGGTAAAACCCTACGTCCTGCTTGATTAATATTGATAATATGGGTAGTACAAGAGTAGATCTACCACGAGATCGAGGAGGCTAAACCCTAGAAGCTAGCCTATGGTATGATTGTTGTATATGGAGTTGATTGCCTACGGACTACAACCCTCCGGTTTATATAGACATCGGATAGGGTTAGGGTTACATAGAGTTGGTTACAATGGTAGGAGATCTTGAATATCCGCATCGCCAAGCTTGCCCTCCACGCCAAGGAAAGTCCCATCCGGACACGGGACGAAGTCTTCAATCTTGTATCTTCATAGTCCTGGAGTCCGGCCGAAGGTATAGTCCGGCTACCCGAACACCCCCTAATCCAGGACTCCCTCAATAGCAATACTAGGTTCAACTTTAATTTGCTCAGAGGGTGTAGGTGCTCTAGTATTACTCTTACGAACCACAGTTGAAGCTTTAGCATGATCCTTTATTCTAACAGGGAGAGGTGTTTTCTCAATATAAGCGGTAGGAACAATAGGATCAACATTATAAGTGATAGTTTTTTCTTCAACATTAATAGGTTCAACTACTTTTACTTCAACGGGAGGATGATATTTAAGCCACTTCTCCTTAGGGAGATCAACATGAGTAGCAAAGGATTCACAAAAAGAAGCTACTATCTCAGAGTCAAGTCCATATTTAGTGCTAAATTGACGAAAAGCATCGGTATCCATAAAAGATTTAACACAATAAAACTTAGGTGTTATACCTGACTCCTTACCTTCGTCAAGTTCCCAATCTTCAGAGTTGCATTTAATTCTTTCCAATAAATCCCATTTGAATTCAATAGTCTTCATCATAAAAGATCCAGTACAAGAAGTATCGAGCGTGGAGCGATTATTGAGAGAAAGTCGAGCATAAATTTTTTGAATAATAATTTCTCTTGAGAGCTCATGATTGGGGCATAAATATAACATTGACTTAATCCTCCACAAACTTGAGCGATGCTTTCTCCTTCGCGAGGCCAGAAATTATATATATAATTACGATCACGATGAACCAGATGCATAGGATAAAACTTCTGATGAAATTCCAATTTCAATCGGTTGTAGTTCCTTGATCCAATATCATCACATAGACTAAACCATGTCAATGCCTTTCCCTTCAAAGATAAAGGGAAGACCTTATCCTCGATAACATCCTCGGGCATACCTGCAAGCTTAAATAATCCACAAACTTCATCCACTTAGATTAAGTGCAAATCGGGATGCAATGTTCCATCTCCGGTAAAAGGATTAGCTAGCAGTTTCTCTATCATACCCGAAGGAATTTCAAAGTAAACATTTTCAGTAGGTTCAATAGGTTGAGGAGCAACTCTTTGCTCTAGTATTTTGGGTGAAGATACCCTGAACAAGCCTCTCAAAGGATTACTTTCCATAGTAACAAGTGATAGTAAATTTCAGTGCACTGTATAAATTTTTCCTTACCAAATTCCACTTACCAAAGGCGCTTCACTCCCTGGCAATGGCACCAGAAAATAGTCTTGATGAACTAAAAGTATAGGGGATCTATCGTAGTCCTTTCGATAAGCAATAGTGTCGAACCCAGCGAGGAGCAGAAGGAAATGACAAGCGGTTTTCAGTAAGGTATTCTCTGCAAGCACTGAAATTATCGGTAATAGATAGTTTTGCGATAAGGTAATTTGTAACGGGTAACAAGTAACAAAAGTAAATAAGGTGCAGCAAGATGTCCCAATCCTTTTTGTAGCAAAGGACAAGCCTGGACAAATTCTTATATAAAGGAAAACGCTCCCGAGGACACATGGGAATTATCGTCAAGATAGTTTTCATCACGCTCATATGATTCATGTTCGTTACTTTGATAATTTGATATGTGAGTGGACCGGTGCTTGGGTACTACCCTTCCTTGGACAAGCATCCCACTTATGATTAACCCCTCTTGCATGCATCCGCAACTAAAATAGAACTATTAAGGTAAACCTAAACATAGCATTAAACATATGGATCCAAATCAGCCCCTTACGAAGCAACGCATAAACTATGGTTTAAGCTTCTGTCACTCTAGCAACCCATCATCTACTTATTACTTCCCAATGCCTTCCCCTAGGCCCAAACAATGGTGAAGTGTCATGTAGTCGATGTTCACATGACACCACTAGAGGAAAGACAACATACATCTCATCAAAATATCGAACGAATACCAAATTCACATGACTACTAATAGCAAGACTTCTCCCATGTCCTCAGGAACAAACCTAACTACTCACAAATCATATTCATGTTCATAATCAGAGGGGTATTAATATGCATAAAGGATCTGAACATATGATCTTCCACCAAATAAACCAACTAGCATCAAGTACAAGGAGTAATCAACACTACTAGCAACCCACAAGTACCAATTTGAGGTTTTGAGTCAAAGATTGGATACAAGAGATGAACTAGGGTTTGAGATGAGATGGTGCTGGTGAAGATGTTGTCGGAGATTGACCCCCTCCCAATGAGAGGATCGATGGTGATGATTTCCCCCTCCCGGAGGGATACTTCCCCGGTAGAACAGCTCCACCGGAGCCCTAGATTGGTTCCGCCAAGGTTCCACCTTGTGGCGGCGGTGTTTCATCCCAAAAGGTTGCTTATGATTTTTTTCTAGGGAGAAAGACTTCATATAGCCAAATATGGGCACCGGAGGCCTGTCAGGGGGCCCATGAGACAGGGGGGCGCGCCTAGGGGGGTAGGGCGCACCCCCACCCTCATGGATGGTAGGTCGCCCCCTCTGGTGCTTTCTTTGCCCAATATTTTATATATATTCCAAAACTGACTTCCGTAGAGTTTCAAGACTTTTGGAGTTGTGCAGAATAGGTCTCTAATATTTCCTCCTTTTCCAGCCCAGAATTCCAGCTGCCGGCATTCTCCCTCTTCATGTAAACCTTGTAAAATAAGAGAGAATAGGCATAAGTATTGTGACATAATGTGTAATAAGAGCCCATAATGCAATAAATATCAATATAAAAGCATGATGCAAAATGGACGTATCATTAGTCACGAGGTAATGTATTACGGAACGAGTAAAGAGACTTGTTGGCAACGAGATTTAACTAGGTATGAAGATACCGACGATCGAATCTTAGGCAAGTAACATACCGATAGACAATGGGAATTACGTATGTTGTCATAACGGTTCGACTGATAAAGATCTTCATAGAATATGTAGGAGCCAATATGGGCATCCAGGTTCCACTATTAGTTATTGACCGGAGAGGTGTCTCGGTCATGTCTACATAGTTCTCGAACCCGTTGGGTCCGCACGCTTAACGTCCGATGACGATATAGTATTATATGAGTTATGCGATTTGGTGACCGGATGTTGTTCGGAGTCCCGGATTAGATCACGGACATGACGAGGAGTCTCGAAATGGTTGAGAGGTAAAGATTGATATATAGGACGATAGTATTCCTGTTGGGAAACGTAGCATGCAATTTCAAAAAATTCCTACGCTCACGCAAGATCTATCAAGGATATGCATAGCAACGAGAGGGGAGAGTGTGTCCATGTACCCTCATAGACTAAAACCGGAAGCATTTTGTTAACGGAGGAATCATACTTGGGATCCTAGTTGGATTCGGCCCCCCTTTCCTTTTACCGGAGGGGGAAAGCGGGAAAGAGGGAGAGGGGGGAGAAGGAAAGGGGGGTGTCTCCCCCTCTCCTAGTCCTATTCAGATTCCTTCCCTGTGGGGCGCACCACCCCTTTGTGGGATGGTGTGCCTCCCTCCTCTAGCCCATATGGCCCATATCTTCCCCCGGGGGGTTCCGGTAACCCACCGGGTGCGCCGATATGTACCCGATACATTCAGGAACACTTCCGGTGTCCGAATACTATCATCCAATATATCAATCTTTACCTCTCAACCATTTCGAGATTCCTCTTCATGTCCTTGATCTCATCCGGGACTCCGAACAACATTCGGTCACCAAATCACATAACTCATATAATAGAAATCATCATCAAACGTTAAGCGTGAGGACCCTACTGGTTCGAGAACTATGTAGACATGACTGAGACTCTTCTCCAGTCAATAACCAATAGTGGAACCTGGATGCTCATATTGGTTCCCAGATATTCTACGAATATCTTTATGGGTCAAACTGTAATGACAACATACGTTACTCCCTTTGTCATCGGTATGTTACTTGCTCGAGATACGATCGTCGGTATCTCCCTACCTAGTTCAATCTCGTTACTGGCAAGTCACTTTACTCATTCCATAAATGCATCATCCCGCAACTAACTCTTTAGTCGCATTTCTTGCCAGGCTTATTTTGATGTGCATTACCAAGAGGGCCCGGAGATACCTCTTCGATACTCGGAGTGACAAATCCTAATCTCGATCTATGCCAACCCAACAAACACCTTCGGAGATACCTGTAGAGCATTTTTATAATCACCTAGTTATGTTGTGACGTTTGATAACACACAAGGTATTCCTCCGCTAATCGGGAGTTGCATAATATCATAGTCAAAGGAATATGTATAAGTCATGAAGAAAGCAATAGCAATAAAACTAAATGATCTGCGAAGCTAATGGATGGGTCTTGTCCATCGCATCATTCTCCTAATGATGTGATCCTGTTCATCAAATGACAACACATGTCTATGGCTAGGAAACTTAACCATCTTTGATTAACGAGCTAGTCTAGTAGAGGCTTACTAGGGACACTGTGTTTTGTGTATGTATCCACACATGTATCAAGTTTTCGGTTAATACAATTCTAGCATGAATAATAAACATTTATCATGATATAATGAAATATTAATAACAACTTTATTATTGCCTCTAGGGTATATTTCCTTCAGTCTCCCACTTGCACTAGAGTCAATAATCTAGATTACATTGTACTAATTCTAACACCTGTGGAGTCTTGGTGTTAATCATGTTTTGCTCGTGGAAGAGGCTTTGTCAATGGGTCTGCCACATTCAGATCTGTATGTATTTTGCAAATCTCTATGTCTCCCTCCTTGACTTGATCACGGATGGAGTTGAAGCGTCTCTTGATGTGTTTGGTTCTCTTCTGAAATCTGGATTCCTTCGCCAAGGCAATTGCTCCAGTATTGTCACAAAAGGTTTTCATTGGACCCGATGCACTAGGTATTACACCTAGATCAGATATGAACTCCTTTATCCAGACTCCATCATTCGCTGCTTCCGAAGCAGCTATGTACTCTGCTTCACACGTAGATCCCGCCATGATGCTTTGCTTGGAACTGCATCAACTGATAGCTCCAACATTCAATATAAATACGTATCCGGTTTGTGACTTAGAGTCATCTATATCAGTGTCAAATCTAGCATCGACATAACCATTTTATGACAAGCTCTTTGTCACCTCCATAAACGAGAAACATATCCTTAGGTCTTTTCAGGTACTTCAGGATGTTCTTGACCGCTGTCAAGTGATCCACTTCTCGATTAATTTGATACCTCCCTGCTAGACTTATAGCAAGTCACACATCAGGCCTGGTACACAGCATTGCATACATGATATAACCTATGGCTGAGGCATAGGGAATGACTTTCATTTTCTCTCTATCTTCTGCATTGGTCGGGCATTGAGTCCAACTCAACTTCACACCTTGTAACACAGACAAGAACCCTTTCTTCAAAACTTTATCAAGGTATGTGCTTTTGTGAAAGTCCAATTAAGCGTCTTGATCTATCTCTATAGATCTTGATGCCCAATATATAAGCAGCTTCACCGAGGTCTTTCATTGAAAAACTCTTATTCAAGTATCCTTTTATGCTATCCAGAAATTCTATATCATTTCCAATCAACCATATGTCATCCACATATAATATTAGAAATGCTACAGAGCTCCCACTCACTTTCTTGTAAATACAGGCTTCTCCAAAAGTCTGTATAAAACCATATGCTTTGATCACCTCATCAAAGTGTATATTCCAACTCTGAGATGCTTGCACCAGTCCATAAATGGATCGCTAGATCTTGCTCACTTTGTTAGCACCTTTAGGATTGACAAAACCTTCCGGTTGCATCATATACAACTCTTCTTTAAGAAATCCAATAAGGAATGGAATTTTGATGTTGCTTTGCCAGATTTCATAATCATAAAATGCAGCAATTGCTAACATGATTCGGATAGACTTAAGCATTGCTACGGGTGAGAAGGTCTCATCGTAGTCAACTCCTTGAACTTGTCGAAAACCTTTTGCAACAAGTCAAGCTTTGTAGACAATAACATTACCATCAGCGTCAGTCTTCTTCTTGAAGATCCATTTATTCTCTGTGGCTTGCCGATCATCGGGCAAGTCAACCAAAGTCCATACTTTGTTTTCATACATGGATCCCATCTCAGATTTCATGGCCTCAAGCCATTTCACGGAATCTGGGCTCATCATCGCTTCCTCGTACTTCGTAGGTTCGTCATGGTCTAGTAACATAGATTTCCAAAATAGGATTACCGTGCCACTTTGGTGCGGAGCATGCTTTGGTTGACCTACGTTGTTCAGTAGTAACTTGATCCCAAGTTTCACGATCATTATCATTACCTTCCTCACTAGTTGCTGTAGGCATCACGGGAATGGTTTTCTGTGATGAGCTACTTTCCAATTTGAGAGAAAGTACAATTACCTCATCAAGTTCTACTTTTCTACCGCTTACTTCTTTCGAGAGAAACTCCTTCTCTAGAAAGGATCCATTCTTAGCAACAAAGATCTTGCCTTCGGATCTGTGATAGAATGTGTACCCAACAATTTCTTTTGGGTATCCTATGAAGACGCACTTCTCCGATTTTGGATCGAGCTTATCAGGCTGAAGCTTTTTCACATAAGCATTGCAACCCCAAACTTTAAGAAACCACAGCTTAGGTTTCTTGCCAAACCATAGTTCATACGGTGTCGTCTCAACGGATTTAGATGGTGCCCTATTTAATGTGAATGCAGCTTTCTCTAATGTATAACCCCAAAACGATAGTGGTAAATATGTAAGAGACATCATAGATCGCACCATATCTAATAAATTACGGTTACGATGTTCGGACACACCATTACGCTGTGGTGTTCTAGGTGGCGTAAGTTGTGAAACTATTCCACATTGTTTAAAATGAAAGCCAATTTTGTAAATCAAATATTCACCTCTGCAATCAAATAGTAGAAATTTTATTTTCTTTTTACTATGATTCTCCACTTCACTCTGAAATTCTTTGAACTTTTCAAATGTTCCAGACTTGTGTTTCATTAAGTAGATATACCCATATCTGCTCAAATCATCTATGAAGGTCAGAAAATAATGATACCCGCCACGAGCCTCAACACTCATCGAACCACATACATCGGTATGTATTATTTCCAATAAGTCAGTGGCTCGCTCCATTGTTCCGGATAACGGAGTTTTAGTCATCTTGCCCATGAGGCATGGTTCGCAAGCATCAAATGATTCATAATCAAGTGATTCCAAAAGTCCATCCGCATGGATTTTCTTCATGTGCCTTACACCAATATGACCTAAACGGCAGTGCCACAAATATGTTGCACTATCATTATCAAATTTGCATATTTTGGCATTAATATTATGAATATGTGTATCACCACGATCGAGATTCAACAAAAATAGACCACTCTTCAAGGGTGCATGACCATAAAAGATATTACTCATACTAAATAGAACAACCATTATTCTCTGATTTAAATGAATAACCATCTCGCATCAAACAAGATCCAGATATAATGTTCATACTCAACGGTGGTACAAAATAACAATTATTCAGGTCTAAAACTAATCCCGAAGGTAGATGTAGAGGTAGCATGCCGACGACGATCACATTGACCTTGGAACCATTCCCGACGCGCATCGTCACCTCGTCCTTAGCCAATCTTCGCTTAATCCGTAGCCCATGCTTCGAGTTGCAAATATGAGCAACATAACTAGTATCAAATACCCAGGCACTACTACGAGCATTAGTAAGGTACACATCAATAACATGTATATCAAATATACCTTTGTTCACTTTACCATCCTTCTTATCCACCAAATACTTAGGGCAGTTCCGCTTCCAGTGACCAGTCCCTTTGTAGTAGAAGCACTCAGTTTCAGGCTTGGGTCCAGACTTGGGCTTCTTCCCGGGAGTGACAACTTGCTTGCCATTCTTCTTGAAGTTCCCCTTCTTTCCCTTGCCCTTTTTCTTGAAACTAGTGATCTTGTTAACCATCAACACTTGATTTTCTTTCTTGATTTCTACCTCCACAACTTTTAGCATAGCGAAGAGCTCGGGAATTGTCTTATCCATCGCTTGCATATTATAGTTCATCATGAAGCCTTTGTAGCTTAGTGGCAGTGATTGAAGAACTCTGTCAATAACACTATCATTTGGAGGATTAACTCCCAGCTGAGTCAAGTGGTTATGATACCCAAACATTCTGAGTATGTGTTCATTGACAGAACTATTCTCCTCCATCTTGCAGCTATAGAACTTGTTGGAGAGTTCATATCTCTCAACTCGGGCATTTGCTTGAAATATTAACTTCAACTCCTGGAACATCTCATATGGTCCATCACGTTCAAAATGTCTTTGAAGTCCCGATTCTAAGCCGTAGAGCATGGCACACTAAACTATAGAGTAGTCATTAGACCGCGTCTGCCAGACATTCAAACTGTCTACATTAGCGGGAGGGGGCTTGTCACCTAGCGGTGCATCAAGGACATAATTCTTCTGTGCAGCCATGAGGATAATCCTCAAGTTACGGACCTAGTATGTGTAGTTTCTACCATCATCTTTCAACTTAGCTTGAACACATTAAGATTCAAGGGAACGGTAGCACAGGCCATTGATCTACAACATAGATATGCAAAAACTATCAGGACTAAGTTCATGATAAATTAAGTTCAATTAATCATATTACTAAAGAACTCCCACTTAGATAGACATCCCTCGAGTCATCTAAATGATCATGTGATCCATATCAACTAAACCATGTCCTATCATCACGTGAGTTGGAGTAGTTTTCAATGGTGAACATCTCTATGTTAATCATATCTACTATGTGATTCATGTTCGACCTTTCGGTCTCTAGTGTTTCGAGGCCATGTCTGTACATGCTAGGCTCGTCAAGTTTAACCCGAGTATTCCGCATGAGCAAAACTGTCTTGCACCTGTTGTATGTGAACGTAGAGCTTATCACACCCGATCATCATGGGGCGTCTCGGCACGATGAACTATCACAAAGGTGCATACCCAGGGAGAACACTTATACCTTGAAATTTTAGTGAGGTATCATCTTATAATGCTACCGTCGTACTAAGCAAAATAAGATGCATAAAAAATAAACATCACATGCAATCAAAATATGTGACATGATATGCATAAAAGCACCGTCATGATCTCCATCGTCACTGACTTGACACCTTGATCTCCATCATAGCATCGTGGTCGTCTCGCCAACTATCGCTAACGCATAGTGATGAAGTAAACAAATTACATGGCGTTTGCATTCCATACAATAAAGCGACAACCATAAGGCTCCTGCCAGTTGCGGATAACTTTTACAAAACATGATCATCTCATACAATAACGTATATCACATCATGTCTTGATCATATCACATCACAACATGCCCTACAAAAACAAGTTAGACGTCCTCTACTTTGTTGTTGCAAGTTTTACGTGGCTGCTACGGGCTTCTAGTAAGAACCGTTCTTACCTACGCATCAAAACCACAAAGGTGATTGATGTCTACTACACAACCTTCCTCTTGTAGACACTAGTACAAATGCCCGTGCGTTGCACCGGGCCAAAGGAATAGCAAAATCTAATTTGAGTGTGCCATTATGCCACATTTATTATATTCAATTCTGACTGTCCCTTTTCAGAGTATGAAGTGTCGACCTGAAGAAGCCACCTTAACATCGTCCATCTGATGAAAGAGTAGTTGTGCATGGAATAGTTTTCCAATCGTTTTTTTACTTTTTGACAGAACATTATTTTTAAAGTAACATTTAGAAATTATCATTTTTAAAAAAGTGATTTTTTTAAATATTCACATGTTTAACCCATGATTTTTAAAAACAATTTTGATTTATTTAATTTTTGAGAATATTTATAAATGCAAGCATGTTTTAAAATTTTGGTACAATTTTTGGAAATACTGAATATAAAATGGTGACATATTTTAAAATGTTCACATGTTTTGAAATAAGAAACAATTAAAAACTAGTATTTCTCTTAAAAAAACACACACGCTCTGTGTCTACTGTAAAAAAAGAATTGTTGATGTTTGGACCATGTACTATAGAGTAGCTGTGCATGGAATAGTTTTCCAATCATTTTTTTTTTACTTTTTGACAGAACATTATTTTTAAAGTAACATTTAAAAATTATCATTTTTTAAAAAAGTGATTTTTTTTAATATTCACATGTTTAACACATGATTTTTATAAACAATTTTGATTTATTTAATTTTTGAGAATATTTATAAATGCAAGCATGTTTTAAAATTTTGGTACCATTTTTGGAAATACTGAATATAAAATGGTGACATATTTTAAAATGTTCACATGTTTTGAAATAAAAAATAATTCAAAACTGTATTTCTCTTAAAAACACACGCTCTGTGTCTACTGTAAAAAAAGAATTGTTGGTGTTTGGACCATGTACTATAGAGTTGAGAAAGTCATAGTCATGTCCTTTGATGGCGCCTCCTTCGACTTATCACTAATTCACTATCACTGGGTGAAAAAGAAGTGGTGTATGTGTTCTGAGCGCAATGTACAGACGGTGAAATTTTCTCCGTCTTTTAATTTCTTATCTTTTCTTAGAGTGGAATAATTAGCAAACATGTCTGTGCATTGCAACGGGAGAAAAAGTCACATGACTTAGCGAAATAAACATGGCTCAAGACCCCCCCCCCCTCAAGTCCACGTTCTCGTTCAACAGAACATGCAACCCGTGTCGCCGCTTGATTGATTTGTGGGTTGAACGACCCCAACTTTAAATAATTAGTTTATACTAAAATTTAATTAAAAATAGATAGTAAAAAATGGCATGGTCACCAAATCTAAAGCAACAACAACTGCAATCAGAGTAATCAATACCAGCAAGTAGAACATGTGTGTTTATGTCCGATGAGACCAAGAGTGCCATTCATGTGGTGAGATTAGAAATTATTCATGTCCTGTGAGAACTGGAAAATCCATCGTCATGGTAAGAAGAATAAAAGCTCTATCAAAATATTATGATGTGCCCCATCTTCTCCACTGCATGCCATGGATGGAGTAGCCCATTAATTGAAATAGCATAGATGAGCAGTTCCATCATGAAGTAGGTGATCTGGAGTATGAATAATTTTTTGAAGATTCCTGCAAGAGGAGACGTTAGAAGTAGAACAATGAGAAGGAATAGAGACCAAAGTTGAAGGTACAAAAAGTGAAGGTACCATGGACACATGGAGCTGCAGGAGGTCTGGAAGCATGATCAATTTCGTCACCTGAATTCTATTGTTGTCTGGTCTGGATGCGGCAGCGGAAACTGAAGGCAGTGGCCCAAAGAAAGTTTGGGACGGTAGATGTGTGGGCTGAGCGTCGACGTATATATTGTGGCCTAAAGAAAGTTAAAGGAAGGATAATTCTGAACTTCTGGTAACAAAATTGCTCATCTTTTCAACATGTGACAAAAAAATGAACCAACAATCAGCTACAATCTTGGAAGTAAGTCAAAATACATAGTATCAAACTTAACAATTGTGAATAGGAATTTTCAGTTGAATTGATATTTTATAATCCACTTTGAAAGCATGTTACCTGGTCCATTCCGAACTACACATGCCTTTCGGGCATATCAACAGCAAGACTCTGATCACCAGACATGTTGTTGTTCTTCTAAAAGTAGTCAAGATTGCCGCTCAAAATCTTATAGACAATCCACATGATCTAGTCACAAGCCGCAACAAGTTCCATAAAAAAGTACTGAGTTACAAGCCGCCTGGAGCCAAACCACTCTCTTTAAGCTGCTATATACGTCCGAAACTGACAAACGATAAACATGCAACATGATCTTATACCAGACACACTGAAACTGGCTGACATGTCCCGGGTCTTCTTCATCTAGAGCGAGGGAACAAGAGTTTACTTGTGTATTTGTCTGCTGGTGCTACTGTAAGGTTAAGAGAGACTGTATCTCCATTGCCCACTTGCTAGCTTTCTCTGTGCATGTGCAGGGGATAGTTGGAGTCTGGCTGAACTTCACTGCAGATCACATTGATGAAGATGTACACAATTCCAATTGATATGTAGTCAACTTGCATATATCCCGCAGTAAATTCGTCAAGGCATCCGTCTGCAATTTGTGCTTCAACGATGTGGCACATCTACCTGGGTCCAAGATCACCACCTGCCACCCACAAAGCAGAGACCATCTAGCTAGCTATTTTACTGGTGATGTAAAGAGAAGAGAACAAGCTCGCTGGAGAGGAACCACAGTCGCTGACGCCATCCATGCCGAGGCACAACAGATCGGGAGAAGCAGCTATGGGCGTGGGGGTGGGAACAACGCTGCCACGGAGACACTTCAGAGGAGGAGCGAAGACATTTACTACAGGAGATGTGGATGTGGTGCATAGTCGGGCAGCCGGTTCGACGGCGATGATGGCCGATGGGTACGGCTTCCACCGCAATCCTTCGCGCCCCTCTGATGGTTGCGCTGCCGCCTCCCACTGCCACCTCTCCTAGCGCTTCAGGTGGCCGCCCTCGCTCATCTCCGGCGTCCCCTCAGATGTCTTATGTTCATAGGCTCCCACGACAGCAAGGTGGAAGCTACCAGGTTCAGCGGCACCGAAGGTCTTGCGACATAGATGACCTCGAGGACTCGTCGATGTCGGCCTCGTCGATCTTGCACCATGTCGATGTCGGCCTCGATGTTCTGTTTTGATTCAACTTTGTACATCTCCTCTTTTTTCCCAATTGTATACAAAATTCATTTTTTCAGGCCAACTCACGGAAGATTTTTTTAGACCGCGGACTCCAAAGCAAAGAGAAGCGCATGCTCATGGGCCGAGCCAGACTCGGCCCATCTTCCCGAGCCAGATCCAGCTCGCATCGCTCCTCTCCTCACGTTCGCTCGGGGACGCTTGAAATAAAACCGCCTCTACGAATTAGTACCATCTCATGTATTTTTAAAACACGTATAGTATGTTTAGATGCGGGACGAAACCAAGAATATCACCTTGGTTTATTAGTAGATATAGATATAGATTGTTGGGCCTCCAAGTACAGAGATTTGTAGGACAGTAGCAAATTTTCCTCAAGTGGATGACCTAAGGTTTATCAATCCGTGGAGACGTAGGATGAAGATGGTCTCTCTCAAACAACCCTGCAACCAAATAACAAAGAGTCTCTTGTGTCCCCAACACACCCAATAAGTGGTAAATTGTATAGGCGCACTAGTTCGGCGAAGAGATGGTGATACAAGTGCAATATGGATGGTAGATATAGGTTTTTGTAATCTGAAAATATAAAAACAGCAAGGTAACTAATGATAAAAGTGAGCGAAAATGGTATTGCAATGCGTTGAAACAAATCCTAGGGTTCATACTTTCACTAGTGCAAGTTCTCTCAACAATAATAACATAATTGGATCATATAACTATCCCTCAACATGCAACAAAGAGTCACTCCAAAGTCACTAATAGCGGAGAACAAACGAAGAGATTATTGTAGGGTATGACACCACCTCAAAGTTATCCTTTTTGATCGATCTATTCAAGAGTCCGTAGTAAAATTACACGAAGCTATTTTTTCCATTCAATCTATCCTAGAGTTTGTACTAGAATAACACCTTAAGACACAAATCAACCAAAACCCTAATGTCACCTAGATACTCCAATGTAACCTCAAGTATCCGTGGGTATGATTATACGAGATGCATCACACAATCTCATATTCATCTATTCCACCAACACAAAGAACTTTAAAGAGTGCCCCAAAGTTTCTACCGGAGAGTCAAGACGAAAATGTGTGCCAACCCCTATGCATAAGTTCACAAGGTCACGGAACTCGCAAGTTGATGACCAAAACACACATCAAGTGGATCACGTGAATATCCCATTGTCACCACAGATAAGCACATGCAAGACATACATCAAGTGTTCTCAAATCCTTAAAGACTCGATCCGATAAGATAACTTCAAAGGGAAAACTCAATCCATTACAAGAGAGTAGATGGGGAGAAACATCATAAGATCCAACTATAATAGCAAAGCTCGCGATACATCAAGATCGTGCCAAATCAAGAACACGAGAGAGTGAGAGAGAGACAAACACATAGCTACTGGTACATATCCTCAGCCCCGAGGGTGAACTACTCCCTCCTCGTCATGGAGAGTGTCGGGATGATGAAGATGGCCACCAGAGAGGGATTCCCCCTTCCGACAGGGTGCCGGAACGGGTCTGGATTGGTTTTCGGTGGCTATAGTGGCTTGCGGCGGTGGAACTCCCGCTCTATGTTATTTTCTGGAGGTTTTAGTATTTATAGCAATTTTTGGCGTCGAGAACAAGTCAGGGAGGTGCCCGAGTCATCCACGAGGGTGGAGGGTGCGCCCTACCCCCTGGGCTCGCCCTCCTATCTTGTGGACGGCTCGGGACTCTTCTGGCCCAACTACTTTACTCTGGGGGCTTCTTTTGGTCCATAAAAAATCATCAAAAATTGGCACGTAAATTGGACTCCGTTTGGTATTCCTTTTCTGTAAAACTCAAAAACAAGGAAAAAACATAAACTGGCATTGTGCTCTAGGTTAATAGCTTAGTCCCAAAAATCATATAAAATAGCATATAAATGCATATAAAACATCCTAGATGGATAATATAATAGCATGGAACAATCAAAAATTATAGATACGTTGGAGACGTATCAGTGATTTATCAAGTTTGTTGTTTTAACCTTCAACAAGGACCGGCTGCAGTAAAATCCGATTCAACTAAAGTTGGTGAATCAGACACCCGCCAACCACCTTTATGCAAAACTAGTTGCATGTCTGTCGGTGGAACCGGTCTCATGAACATGGTCATGTAAGGTTGGTCCAGGCCGCTTCATCCAACAATACCGCCAAATCAAAATAAGACATTGGTGGTAAGCAGTATGACGATCGCCGCCCACAACTCTTTGTGTTCTACTCGTGCATATCATCTACGCATAGACCTGGCTCGAATGCCACTGTTGGAAAATGTAGCATGCAATTTCAAAAAAATTCCTACGTTCACGCAAGATCTATCTAGGAGATTCGTAGCAACGAGAGAGGAGAGTGTGCCCAAGTACCCTCGTAGACTGAAAGCGGAAGCGTTTTGTTAACGCGGTTGATGTAGTCGAACTTCTTCTCGTTCCGACTGATCAAGCGCCGAACGTACATCACCTCCGAGTTCTACACACGTTCAGCTTGATGCCGTCCGTCGAACTCTTGATCCAGCAAATTGTCGAGGGAGAGTTCCGTCAACACGACGGCGTGGTGACGGTGATGGTGAAGTGCACTACAAAAAATACACTTCCGTGATGATACGTGTTTGTCACAGTAGGTTGCTTTTTTTGTCATGCATGTACATCAATGACAAATTTATGACAGAATCAAGATAGTCATACTTGTGCTGTCGTAGAAGTGTTCCAAGACATTACCAAAATTATCATCACAGAAGTGTCCACTTCCATGACGATAAATCGCGTGTCACAGAAGTGCTTTCTTCAAGGGTGACCGACACGTGGAATCCACCGTAACGGAACGCCGTTAAGCTATCGGGTCGGGTTTTGGATCCGATAACCCGTTAACAACCTCGACCAATGGGGATTTCCACGTGTAAAATCATAATTGGCTAGAGGAAACACATGTCGGCTCATCGTCGGGACAGATGTCATCCACTCACTGGACAAAAGGCGCCTATGATACGTCGACACGTGGCACCGCCCAACAAGTTTAAATGGGCCGGCCCAACTAGAGGCCCACAAGATTTTGCGGACCATAATGGGCCGGCCCAGCTAAAGGCCCATGAAATTTTGCGGACCATAATGGGCTGGCTCAGCTAAAGGCCCACAAGATTTTGCGGGCCATAATGGGTCGGCCCAGGTAAAGGCCCACAAGATTTTTTTGTGCCATAAAGGGCCAGCCCAGGTAAAGGCCCACAAGATTCTTGCGGGTCATAATGGGCCGGCCCAGCTAAAGGCCCATGAGATTTCGCCGACATTAATGGGCTGGCCCAGCTGTAGGCCCACAAGATTTTGAGGACCCTAGTAGGCCGGCCCATTAACTGGGAACCATGTTTTGGGCCAAATGTCGGCCCATATTTGATCCGGTCCATTAATGGCCTGCCACGCTCCGGGCCTAATAGTGGCCCATATGAGATCCGGCCCGTTAAAAGCCTACCATGTTCTGGGCCAAATTACGGCCCAGATCAGGTCCGGCCCTTTAAGAGGCTTTGGGCTCAATTATGGCCCATATCAGATTCGGCCCGTCAACTGGACACTATGCTTTTGGGCCCACTTGCTAAAGGCCCACTTAGTAATTCGGCCTGATATTAGTTTTGGCCTGTTAAGGGCCCGTTTAACATTTCGGCCCTATATTAATTTCGGCGTGTTAAAAGCCAGTCATATAGTTGGGCCTAACTACGGCCCGGTTTGCATCCGGCCTGCTCGCAGCCGATATCTGATTGGGCCAAACAAGGACCCAGACAATTTTGGCCTGTTAAAAGCCCGTGATTTGATTCGCACAATCATGGGCCGGGGTTCATTTCGGGCTGCTGCCGGCCCGTGAGCTGATCGGCACGTTTTAGGTCCAACCTACATCGTGATTGCATGACGGCCCGATTATGTACTGTAATTTTACAGTTTGGCCGGTTTACTGCGAAGACAGGATATATATACAGTAAAATAACTGCAGCATCGTGAATAAGAAAAAACCTATACTATACAATAAAGAAATTACGGCATATTACATCCACTGGGCATCAAAGTTCGCCACTATGATAATAAAGCACAAGCAGACAGCAGATTACATACACTGGGCATCAAAGATCGCCACCAGTGCAAATAAACACGCCGACAAAATAATATACAAAACCGACAACACTTCAATAGAGTTCAAGAAAGGTTAGCCCTGCTGGGGAGCTGCAGCGCAAGCAGCTGAGCAAGATGATGAGACTGCGCTTGTTCAACACTTATATCTTCCTCACTCTGAAAGATAAACAAGCAGACAGATGACAGGTTTTGCACATAAAAGTATCAGTGCTGACAATTCATCACATTTCTTACTGACGAATAAAGTGACACAGTTTAAATTTGCATTAACACAATATGGTATTGTTCAGGTCAAGACATGGCAGGAAATGACATTGTGAAGGAGTTGGCAGCTTCACGACACCACTGGATTACAGATCAAGAACTCATAAGTATCAATGGTTAGTGTGCTGTCAATTTATACCATTTCAGATTGGCAAATAAAGAGACGGTTTAAATAATAGTAGAATGATATGACATTTTCATAGTTAAGACATTGCAGAATATGACATTGTGCTGTAGTGGGTAGGTTCACCACACCACTGGATTACAGATGAAGAACAGAAGCATACATGCAGTGCAAAAGAAGATCACTTGCTCTGTATAGTTTAATTTACATGGTATGAAGAAGGAACTTGGTTGTACAACTGAAAACTTAAATTGAGAAAGGACGAACTTTTGTTTATGAACTACATATAATAAACTTTAAACAAGCAATTTGATGCAAACACCAAAAATAAACAGCTGTTGCAGTCATGCCTAACCAAATATATACAACAAAGTTTGAAGGCTTGAGATGGACAAACTTACATTATTGGTGAAGACAGGCTCTATAAAGGCCTTGTCCATGCTGATGGGGGGGGCAATTCAAGAAGTTTACCACAGAATCTTCTTCAAAAGCATTGCCTTTATTCTACATTTTGTTAAGAGTAAATATAGATGTGATAATATACGAAAAATGGAGAATATTTAAGATAAGATGAAGAGTGATGCTACATAACCAAGTAGCTATAAATGTAAGTGCAGCGATACAGGCAAAAGGTACAGCCAAGAGCAATGCACAGCTAAACTTCTTCAGTACCAACCTTATGGTAAGAGTAAATATAGATCTGATGTGTAGAAAATGGAGGGCAAAGGAAAATAAGCTGCAGAGTGATGGTACATGAACAACTACCTGTCATTATAAGTACACTGATAAAGGACACATGTACTTACAAGAACAATGCAGAGCTAAAAAACATTGGCATTGGATATATTCTACACTAATGTAACCATTCATACAGATCAGATAATTTGGAGCGAACAATTGATAAGCAAGCTATCATGCATACTGCTGTCACATAATGAACCAGGTATGTATGCAAGTACAGTGATACAGGACAACAGGTACTAACAAGAGCAAAGCAGCGGGCAGCATATTTGAGATATCCTGTCGTTCTTGTCAAACCGGAATTCTTCTTCGAGCAGATTTCCTGCAAAAAAGATCCGTAAGGCACATGCGGAAAAGTAGAAGTTCAAATTGTCATGTGATTTCATAGACAGTACCTCATCCTGGGAACGAGACCAGTGCATAACAAGGTTTTTCCATTCAATGTCTTCTAAATTTAGCACAGGAGACTTCACCAGAAATTCGTTTATAGACTTGCCATCAAAGTGTGATTTCCTCAGGTAACACCGATACTGCTGCAATGCTTCCTTGAAAAGCACAAGCAAGCTTTGCTCGTCATGACTATCCAGATTGACCCTCGCCTAGTTACAACAATGTAATGTAAATCATTGATGTGTTCAATCAGCAGAAAACAGGAAAATAATAGCCATGAATAATAGCACTTACACGTAAGTTGGACAGGAAGATGTGAAAATGGTGTTTGTCTTCACAATAATCTTCCCATGATGGGAATATATGCACGTAGTCCCTAACAACATTGAAAGCATTGTCTTTTAAACTGGGAATAAATGGAATGGGGTTCCAATCTGCAGGAATTGGCCGTCTCTGCAGTTGGGATAGGTCTTCGGCCGGTGGACTTGCTGTACTTTTTGCTGGAGTGGGATTTTTCTGTGGTACAGCTGGTGCTATGGCAAATGAAATCGGTATACCTTTTGCTGGAGTGCAGGTCCTGTGTGGTGGGGCTAGTGGTGTGGCCAGTGAAGTATGGGTACAGTCTGCTGGAGTCGGTCCTACGTTTTGTGTCACTGGTTGTACAACCAATATAAGTGGGGTGCTGTCTGATTTCTCCGGCACCACCACGTTTTTCAAGGACTTTGCTGGTGCTCCTTCAGGTTCGGCAATCACCCTCTTCCTTTTTGATGTCTGATGCACAAGAACAGCATTTGAGTGGAAAAACATGGTATGATGACAGATGGAATATGTATTGATAATGGATGGGCATGGCATCTCGACATATATGATGAGTAAACTAAGCAGATGGCGGTGCAACAAAGTAGAAGAAATGCAAGACAACATATGCAAGATACCCGCAATCAATAAAACATTGCCAAATTAGAACAGGCACCTTGATGGGTGAACAGGACAGGCCATCTGCCTTTGACTCCTCGAGGTTAGAATAGTCATTAGGATGATATTCTGAACAAGAATCAACAGGTGGGGAGCGTATGAGTTTCATTGCATCCAGAATGGCACTCAATGCCTTGGTGCCAATTTTGTAAGTCATTGCAGTGTTTAGCTTCAAGAGTGGACTGCTGCTAGTGCGACACAAAGCAGCTACACAGATCATAGTGTAGATATAACGGGAAAACCTTAAGCATCAGAGTAAAATCAGCAAAGTGGAACTTGCTGGAATATATGTGCTAGTATTGCCGGTACGGCTAGAAAGGCTTCGGATACCAGCTCTCTTCAAGTGAAGGTGCGGTACTGTTAATATCAATGTAACTCTCAAAGGCGACACAGCTCCCCGCATTTCCTTGCTATTCTTATAGGATTCAAGTGGGCAGGCCACTACAAATCCTATTCCTATGTTTACAAGATCCTACGAATCAAAGAGGCTCAAAGTGTCCATCACAACCGACCGTATAGACCTCTACACTGCAAATGTCCCTGCTCATCTTCAGTACAAGGAACATACTGTACTACTATCATACTCCCTCCGTTCCAAAATATAAGTCTTGGTAGAGATTTCCACTATGGATCACATACAGATGTATCCAGGTACATTTTAGAGTGTAGATTCACTCATTTTGCTCCATATGTAGTCCATGGTGGAATCTATACAAAGACTTGTATTTAGGAACGGAGAGAGTACATATTAAAGAAGAACGGAAGAGGAACATGGTAAAGAAGAGCAAGCAGATTTTGGATAATAAAATGTTGGTTGCGCAGTGCCCACACATGATGAACCAGAGCGCATTAAGAATGCAACTCCTAGCTGTCTCTCGACCATTTCAGGCGGTTGGATGAAGATCCTACGTCTCCTAACCCTTCTTCTTCCTCGTCTCTGATTCTTCCCATACAGAACACCGCACGGGCCGCCGGCCGGACCACCGGCCCCCACCGCCTGTGTTCCTCCGCCACCCCACCCCCACCCCACCCCAACCCCCACCCGCGTCGAGTTTTCTTCGTTCGGCGAGGCCCCACAACCACCCGAGCCCCTTCGATCGCACCGGCGAACTCCGGCGAGCTCTGAAAAATCGACTGACCCAATTTTGAAATTTAGTCTACTGTGATTTAACTAGTGTGGAATATAAAAAGGGAAAACCATAAGCATTGCGAGTATGGTGTTGAGCGTGCCATGGCGGATCTGAAGGTGCAAACCGGACAAAGGCAACTTCGCAACCATGACAAGAAATCAGAGTAAAGCAGTGGCGATCTATTTTCTTGCTGCGATAAATAAGTTGAGCAGATACGAAAGAGTACCGCCTCTGGTGCGGCACCGTGTAGGCATCTGCTAAAAATTTGACGGTGCTGCGGTAGCAATGGCTGTCGGCGGCGTGGAAGCAGATCTAGGAGGGTAGACGGTGGCGGCGGGGCATGGTGGACGAGACGGTCGTAGGAGCGGCGCCGGCAAGGTGGACGGCGGCGGGGATGAAGCGAGAGGACGGGATGCAAGGATCCCGGTCCGAAGCCGTGGATGAGAGAGGTCGATCTCTTGTAATGGACGGCGACATCGGGGTATCAGCTCCGGCATGGTGGAGGAGGACGGCAGTGGATGGGCTGGCGGACGGCGGCGGACGGAGGAGGGTGGAGTGGAGAGGGTGTTTTGGCGCCCACGGAGTACGAATGGGGAAAAGGGAGGTAGAGAGGAAGGGGGGAACCATGTATTCAAGGCGCGCTTGTCTCAAATGCGAGGAAATTTACAAACTTAGCCCCCGTTTCAAATTTCTACTACATCACAGCAACACTAGTCGGTCGGGGATAGGACGGTAATCTCGCATACACCGAATATTTGCCGATGAGAGTTTGTTTTTGGCGCCCACCGTGTATGAATATGAATCGGGGAGGGAGTCGATTTCGGCCGAGGACACACTGTGTTTTGGCGCCCACCGTGTATGAATCCGGGTGAGAGGCGGTTACGTCACGTTTGGGTGAAATTACAAACCTACCCCTATCGAAACCTATAGAAATCCAGCATATAGGCTTTGCGTGGCAGGGATAGGCAGCAGTGATTTCCATCTCGCAGATTTTGGTTCCGGGCGGTTACTGCGACTTTCCCCGCTTCGTTCAAATTTTGCAGAGTGCACGTTTACCGTGCCAACTCAATTCGAATCCCGTTTGTATTCTATTTTTTTCGGGCGGGATCCATTTTCAATTGGAATTACATTCTATATACATCATTTTTTATATATACTTTCAAAAGCACAACACCATTTATACATAAATATGGTTTACAAATGGCATGATCTCAGATTCATAAGGTTGTATCCATCAATTTGGATTTTCAAATATTTGAAACCACTTTATGTTGAAATCCAATGTATGCATTCCTCGCTAACTGTCTCCAATTAATGTGTGTTTCATGCGGTTTTTTTACTTCTCAAACATGTATAATGTGTTTCACACACGCAACATATAGTGTAATCCCGTTTAGACATTAATTGCATATAAACCATGCATTGTTTGTAATTGAAGAATCTATGGATCACCAATATTGATAAACTATATAACATTACACGTGTGCCCAAATTCAAATGAATATGCATGTTTGATACACCAATTTGCGTTATGATATTATCGATGTCGTGATCTCCAGTTTAAATATTTGAATCCCCTTTAATCCAGATATTCGTCTCATATAGCTATCACTCATGCTTATATAGGACTATCTCTCTGGACCTATACGCGTTCATCGTCTCTCAGGTATCTCTCGTGCTACCTGTATGTCGACAATGATCTTTTATCTTCGTAACACACTGACGGTACTCTCTCCCTCGACCTTCATCACTCTATCTCTCTCTAAGTATATCTCGCTCCCTGCTATGTGTCTCTAACTATGATTCTCCATGTGGAATCTCTTTCTCTCACACAAACACAAAACTTTGTCTCCCGGGGTCTCATTTCTCTCTACTATTCCCATGTGTGCCACTCGCACACCCCTCATACAGAGATGTCTTTCGCTCCTTAGATATGAGAACCTACGACTCTTCCTCATCAATATCTCTTTCTCACACACAAACACAAACTCTGTCTCCCAGGGTCTCATATTTCTCCATTGTTCTCTTGTATGTCGCTCACACACACCCTCTCTCCCTAGAGATATCTTGCGTTCCCTCGTATGTCTCTCTAGCTATCACTCTCGTTGTGAAATATCTTTCTCTCTCGCAGACACAAAACTCCGTCTCTCTGGATCTCATTTCTCTCTGATATCTGTTTGTATGTGACTCACACGCACCCTCTCTCTATCTCTCTCACACCCACACACATAACCCAGCCTTCTGATCCACTCGACTCCTATCTCTAACGCACACTAGCTAGCATCTTTATCTTTCTATTTATCTGTTTCTCCATCAACCTTCTTTCTCGCCCTCACTCTTGATTCCTATCACGCACACTACATATGTTTCTCTCTACATGCAGTCAAGTGCCCTCTCACACACATATATAACTTCACCCTTTGAACCACCCGACGGTCATCTCCAACACCCAAACTAGCGGATGTCCCTCTAGCTAGCATCTCCATCTCTGTATCTATCTGTAGTTTCTCCGTCAACATTTCTTTCTCGCACGGAGTCTTGCTTCCTATCACCCACACTATATATGTCTCTCCATACATATGCATTTATAGGTTGGTCTCTTTTGCACAATCGTTGCGCCTCACTCCCTCTGCTCGCCATAGATGCATGCTCCAGCCCACGCCACTATCTCTTAAAGACAAAAACACATGCTCAATTGTCGGGACTTCTTCCATGCATTCTCACATGCATGCATATTGTCATACCGATCCGTCTCTCCCATGTCATTGATCTTATGACTTATGTCTTCTTTCTTTTATCTCGATCATGCGCGCGCGCACACACACACACATCCCACGTATACATGTATACCTCTCACACATGCACGTTCAAGGTCTCTATGTCTCCATACATAGTTAATTACCCTCAATCCTAACGCCACATCGAATCGTTCTCCTCTTTTGTGCACATAACTTCCGCCTAGATGGGTAAAACACACAGTCACACTTAACAATCTCCTTCTAGCTACCCCCCGCCTCTCACTCTTCCCCTATATGCCCGAAACCAATAAGACCATCCCTTAGTTTAATTCCCGCCTACATGCACCATCGATATATAGTAGTCTTCCTCGGTGTCTCTCGAACAAACACGTTCTCTCGAAGTCGACTCCTCTCATGCCTATAGGTCCTAATGCGTTTTTCGAGGCTAACTTTAACCAAACGTTAGAGCAATAATATATGACATGCAACTTACACAAAGCATACCTTCAATTTTGTATGTCAAAGGAGCTTCCAATAATATAATTTGCATACTATACATCTCATGTGCTATTAATCTTGTCAATAGTCAAAGGTTGTCTTGAAAAACACATTAGGCCCTATATAGATGGAAGGAGGGAGTAGGTCCCATGCAAAAAATGAGAATAAAATTCAAACATCTGGGCATCGTGGCTCGGTCGATAACATTGAGAAACTTGGTTTTAAAATCATGAAACTTGGCATGGTGTCATGTCATGGTAGTACCATGCCGTGGTAAAAAAAATGGCTGAATAGGAACAAATTTTGGTATAAGCTTCTTGCAAATCGGAGCTTCTCTCAAGAAGGCTCGTGGTTCTGGGAGAGAACGTGTCACCTTTGTGTGCATAATTCAAATTTGATATACAAGCACATGTTCCAGTGCACCAAAGTTGGTTGAAAAATCACATGTGTGTCCTCGGGTAAATTTCTAGGTTCCATGCAAGAAATGGGAATGAAATTCAAAATTCTGGGCGTCGTGGCTGGGTTGGAAACATTGAGAAACTTAGTTTTTTAATTCCTGTAAATCCAAAACACGCATGAAAATAATGAAACTTGGCTTGGTGCCATGACATGGCACCAACATGTTGTGGTAAATTTGCAGTCCGGTTTGCGAAGGCGCACACATTAACAATCAACAAAGTCATTTTGGAAGAAGTGCTGTCACGTTACAATCGGAAACACAAGTATTATTGAAACCGTGGGCATTCTACTTACGAGTACCATTTACGTGCCGCCACGCGTCCCCTTTTTTATTAGCTAGGAGGCAAGAAGGGTAGCTATTTGAGTACGAGAGGCGTGCGATCAGACCATAAACATAATTAAGATGCTTCTTTTCATTTTGTATATGTTTCGTATATTCTTATTGACCAGCACCTTGTTGCTATTGTGACCTTTTGGTGAACTACAGAAAACACTTTTTTTGGAATGAGTGTCTTGTGCAGTTCAACTAAAATGTCACGTGGGCAACATCTCTCAATTTTGGTGGAACTGCACAAAATGGTGATGGGAGTTTCCAAAATCTCTGTCAAGCTCTGCTGGTAATCTCGTGCAACATTTTATTAGCCTTTGCAAGATGGAGCCGTCACTGTCACCACAATGGCACTTTATTTTAGTGGAACTGCACAAAAGGATATGAAAATTATAGTTGCACCTTACATGAGCTGGATAGCCAACCTTAATGTTCCTCAATTTTAGTGCAACTACTAAAGAAGAACCTGCCAGCTCACAAGAGCAAGTACTTCTTGCTAGCTGGATGATGCAATCTTTGCTTCATTTCAGGTGAACTGCAGAAAAAGGTGCATGAATTAAATCATGGAACTCCAGGCAGACCTCATCCAAGTAGAGCTAGAGGTTGAGTTCAAGGAGGACGTTATTAAAGCGAAATCATGCTCTCCTATCTCCTTGTTTGTGCTATTGTGACGGTCAAGAGCATTCGCCAAGTTCTTCGATTGTATGACAAGGCTATCCAAGATGGATTTAATCCCGATATTCACTTTATCAAAAGGCTCTAATGGGTTGGTTCTAAATCTTGCAAGCTGGGAATCAGTGACATGTGTAGGCATCTTTGTTGTACTTACTATTTGTATCTTATTTGTTGGTTCTAAATCTTGCAAGCTGGGAATCAATGAGATGTGTAGGCATCTTTGTTGTACTTATTATTTGGATCTTATTTGTTGGTTCTGAATCTTGCAAGCTAGGAAACACGGCATGATGATGCAGAGGACAACAACCATAACAAACAGTTCAAACTCGGTAGTATTATCTTTTGTGAAAGTGCGACAAATGTGATGATCGTGTCCGTCCTGAGAATAATAATTCTAATTGTTGTGCATGTTGATCATGTGGCACTGATAGAACGAGCGAATGCATTGCTTGTTTTAAGTACAAATTTCTATTAAAGCTAATTAAATTTAAGAAAAGTGACCACTAACTCCTGTTATTACAGTACCAATACAGACCCGCTCATGAACCGACATGTGGCCGAGGGTGCATCTCCTGTCGGGCGTGCAGTGGACGAGGGAGGGGTAGTAACTATTGTCACCTGTACACACTCAGCTTACTGTTGAATCCAGTTCCCCAAGAGCTGGAAAACGAACTGCTGCGGCCGCCTACACACTCGTTCACTCGAAGAGACTCCAATGGCGATCCGAGGGGTGAGCCTGCTGGATATGGACTTCAGCAAGGAGTTCCCCTTTGAGTTCGCCGTTCAGTGCTATGGCTGCACCAAGTTGAATGTGATGTACACCAACGATACGGACTCGGTGAAGCTCTGCCTCGCCTCAGTCCTATGGCTGCACCAGGTTCTGGAGCATTCACTCGTTTCATCGGCACCGCCAACTGCACCTTCGCTACGGTGGAGAGAAGGAAGAACGCGATGATTCGGCCATCTGGTGCAACAAGCTTGTCGACATCCAGAAGCAATACAAGATCATCAGCAACGGGCAGGAGAAGGACTCTGTGGTTGACCTCGCTGAGACCATCATCGACCCCTGATACACCAACATGAAAGAAGACGACCTGAACACGTGGGAGGTACCTCTGAATCTAGCCTACATAACCTACGCGGCCAAGGGCGCATACGCATGCTACGACATGTACATGTAGATCTTGGACATGAGGGCGTGTCTACTTCCCGTAACCGACGAGTACACGGACAGCCGCAGCGTCATGATCAAGCGTGCCAGGAAGGTCTATATGTTGTACTTTATCTATTTATAAGCACCTTTATCATGTGAGTGTTTCATGCATTAGCCTATGTGTCGTAATTATCTGTTTTGTTCGAAATATTTCTTTTAAGAACCCATTAACCTGATTGCTTTTTTAGTGGCAATTTGCTTATGTATGTAAACTAGTTCACTTGTCCGTAAAAAAACTAGTTCACTCGGGTGCCGTGCTTTGAATCTCCTTCCTCCCAACATATTCCCCTCCTCAGGTGGACCCAGCAGGTCTCTAAATTTTCTCCCACTTTCTTTTTCGATGTAAACTGAGTTTTCTCCCAGTACTTTCCCCTAGAACCAACTCAACTGTCCCACGTCTAGCCTAAAAAATAATAATACCCCACATACTATTAACTCATCAAATTAAAATGATATTTTATTTCGTAAGTTGAAAGTTCTTACAAAATAATAATAATAATTGTTTATATATAACTTGGCAAGTTAACTCCTAGTGATTGCGTACATAAGCTTGCAAAGATTTTACTCACGTGCAATCATGTGTTTATGTTTTTATAACATTTCACTGTCTAGCCCAACATGATATTTTCACCTAGCCCAGCAAGTCCACGGCTTTCGAGAAAAATGCAAATGGGATTTAAATGGGCTGCATAGATGCTACATCGTTGTTTCACCCAGCCCTCCAAATGGACAAAAAAACAAATGGACTAAGCTGGGTCCACGGCCACAGCCCAATTTTTTTGTGATTTGCCAAGTAAGTCGCTTTGTCAGGCCTGTTGGGCTGCAAATCTTTCAAGACGAGGAGAGCTTTCATTCGGCTGGCTGAGAAAATGGCCCATCAGTAAGGAGAAATGGGTTGTACATTTTTAAAACACATCAAACCGGCAATTAGTTTCAAATATCTTTTTTTTCATTTCGAGATTTTAAATTACATTAATTTTTATGCGTGGAGAATTTGTTGGATTTTATATTGATATACATTTATTTTTAAAATTAGTTTGAATGTGAGTCGAAATTTCAGGATTAAAAACAGTTTGGACCACACTGAAATATGCAAAATTTTGTATAATTTTTTAACCGTGGCCACAATATGGGCTGTAATGCTAACAAAAAGAATATGGGCTCCAAAAAAACCTTAAGAATTAGCAAATGGGTTGTATGCTGTTTTCCACAGATTTGAGGCTTTCCTAAAAAAAGGTTGACGCACAAGCAGTGACTGTTGGATGGCCATCCAACAGCCGTCGTGCTTCTTCAATCTCTGCTCTTCCTGCTCCAGCCGCTCAAACAGGCGCCGGCGGGACTACCTGCTCCCTCCTCCCCGCGGCCGGCTCTGCTGCCGCGCAGGCCTCACCGCCCCACCGTACTCCCATCGCTGGCCTAGCCATCCCTCTACTCACCCACACCTACTGTTATTCTCCGGTGACGGCAGACGAACCAGTAAACCCTCGTACAGTCGTACTCCCCTCCGCGTGGGAAACAACTGAGGAGTCTTCCCTGCATCCGTGTTGTTCCCTTCCTAGGCCTCTCCGTCGTCCACCGCCCTGGTGCTCTCGGCACGGCCTGGTCAACGTGGTCAATGACTGCCATGCATCTGAAGTGGACTTTACATGGAGAGGCCGACAGCTGGGTCCACGGCCGCACGCAAGGAAATGCCTCCTTATTACGCGCAAAATAATGATTCCTCCACCTGACGTCAGGGACCCACCGAAAGGGCCTCTGTATTTCGCGAAAAAAACGTTACTGCCGCTGACAGCTCGGACCCACCAACTATATCTTCGCACGCAAGGAAGTGCCTCCTTATTACTCACAAAAAAATGAATACTCCCCCTGTTAGCTGGGACCCGGTATATTGGCAGTCTGACTTGTGGGCCTACTAAGTTGACGAGGATGGAGGGCTTTGTCAACTTAGTCAATATGCACGATTCTAGCTCTAGTGACCGTATGATGTCCATCCAACGGTCGTAGTGCTTCTTCAACCTCTGGTCTTCTTGCTCCAGCCGCCCAAACCAGCATCGGTCGTGCCTCGTGCTCCTGCTTCCCGTGGCCGGCTGCGATGAGGCGGAGGCCTCACCGCCCCCTACTACTCCCACCAATGGCCAGGCCATCCCTCTACTCACCCACACCCCCTGTTATTCTGCGGTGACGGCAGCCTCACACCGCAGCGAACCAGTGAACCCTCGTACTCCTCTATGCGTGGGCATCCACTGTCGCGTCTTCCCCGGCTCCGTGTTGCCCCTTCCTAGGCCGCGCCGTCATCCACCGCCTTGGTGCTCTCGTCGCGGCGTGGTCAACGTGGTCAAGGAACAGCTTCCATCGGACGTGGACTGTACATGGAGAGGCTGACAGTTGGGTCCATGGCCGCAGCAAGGAAGTGCCTCCTTATTACGTGCAAAATAATTATTCCTCCACCTGACAGCGGGACCCACCGGATGGGCCACCGTATTTCGCGAAAAAAACATTTCCCCCTGACTGCTGGGATCCACCAGCTACATCTTCGCAGGCAAGGAAGTGCCTGACAGTCGGGACCCATCTGGTCGAAGCGTACGTAGCGTTGTCATTCTGGTCGCGAACGTGTACGTACATACTGGTCGATGTAGAGGCACGCACGTGTCGTAGTAGAGGCGCGCACGTGTCGTAGTAGAGGCACGCACGTAGCATTTACACGTACGTACAGCGGTCAGGGTGCAAGAAAGAAAATACGGCCACGTATGTGTACATATAGGCGGGGTCTCGAACGCCTACTCGCGCATACGTACGGCCAGGGCTCGTGTACATGGCTTCGTCGGAACGGAGAAACAGCGTCGTCATCGTGTTCATGGGGAGGCAACGGAATGCGTCGTGTTCATGGGGAGGCAACGGAATGCGTCGTGTTCATCGAGAGGGATTGGACGGAACAGGCGATGGAAACGAGGCCTGTTGTACCGCAGAACGGAGGAAACGGCCTTATGTTCCACCGGCCACATTCGAAATGGGATCCTGTTCATCGGGAGGGGTCTGGCGTACCGCAAAACGGAGGAAATGGACCTCCTATGGTCGAAACGGGGGTCCTGTTGATTGGGAGGGGTGTGGCGTACCGCAAAACGGATGAAACGGACTTGTGTTAGAGCGCTATGGTCGAAACGGGGGTCCTATTCATTGGGAGGTGTGTGGCGTACCGCAAAACGGGACTCCACGGGATACTGTTCATCTCCATCGTCGACCTCCTTCAGCCTCCACGGGCTCCTGTTCATCCAGCCTCCACGGGCTCCTGTTCATCCATCCTCCACAACGCGCTACTCCATTGGCTACTGTTCAACCACCCCTCCACCGTCTATTGTTCATCCAGCCCTCCACACCACGGGGTCCTGTTCAACCACCCCTCCACGGGCACCCCTCCACCGTCTACTATTCATCCAGCCCTCCACACCACGGGGTCCTGTTCAACCACCCCTCCATCATCTACTATTCATCCATCCCACCACACCACGGGGTCCTGTTCATCCACCCCTCCATGGGCACCCCTCCACCGTCTACTGTTCATCCAGCCCTCCACCACACCATGGGGTCATGTTCATCTAGAGGTAACGCCACCGCTCACTGTTCATCCAACCCCCCCCCCCCCCCCCCCCCCCCGCAACGCTCATTGTTCATCCCATCGATTGGCTTCAGTTAGCAGCAGTAGCGAAGGAATCGCTCGATCAGGTTCAGTTAACAGCCATCGATCGATCGCTCGGGTTCAGTAACGCGTAGCCTGCAGTGCAATTGCTCGGGTTCAGTTAGAGCCCAATGCCTCGCTCGAGTTCAGTTAGAGCCAACGCCTCGCACACACGCGCGTACATGTACGAGAGAAATGCGCATCGCTCGCCCCCCGACCTCCCACCGTAACCGGGAACTCCCCGAAATTTTCCTCCCCCTCGCTTCTACCACGGTTTTTTCCGTCATGGACGGCCCAAAGAATGTCATGCAGCTGCGTCTCTGGCTGCCCAGGACGAAAATCCCATTTTCTGTCATGATTTTTTGTCATAGAAGTAGGAGCCCACCACATCTATGATGATACCGGGTTTTGTCACAATTATCGTCATAGAAGTGTCATATGTATGACAGAAAAAAAAATTCGTTCGGCCCAAAATGTCACGGATGTGTCTTTTTTTATAGTGGTGATCCGCGCAGGGCTTCGCCTAAGCACTACATGAATGTGACCGGAGGCGTAAAATGTGGAGGGGGGCACCGCACTCGGCTTGGAACAATTGACGTGTGTTGTAGGCCCCCCACGTATATAAAGGAGGGAGGGGGAGGAGGCCGGCCCTAGGCGCGCCCAAGTAGGAGGAATCCTACTTGGGCTCCTAGTTGGATTCGCTGCCCCCTTTCCTTTTTCTGCAGGCGGAAAGGGGGAAAGAGACAGAGGGGGAGAAGGAAAGGGGGCGCCGCCCCCTCTCCTATTGCTATTCGGCCTCCTTCCCTATGGGGGCGCGCCACCCCTTTGTGGGCTGGTGTGCCTCCCTCCTATGGCCCATATGGCCCATATCTTCCCCCCGGGGTTCTGGTAAACCCCCCGGTACTCCGATATGTACCCGATACATTCCGGAACACTTCCAGTGTCTGAATACTGTAATCCAATATATCAATCTTTATCTCACGGCCATTTAAAGACTCCTCATGATGTACTCGATCTCATCCGGGACTCCGAACAACATTCGATCACCAAATCACATAGCTCATATAATAAAATCGTCATCGAGTGTTAAGCGTGCGGACACTACGGGTTCGAGAAGTATGTAGACATGATCGGGACTCTTCTCCTGTCAATAACCAATAGTGGAACTTGGATGCTCATATTGGTTCCAACATATTCTACGAAGATCTTTATTGGTCAATCCTTAATGACAACATACGTTATTCCCTTTGTCATCGGTATGTTACTTGCCCGAGATTCGATCGTCGGTATCTCCATAACTTGTTCAATCTCGTTACCGGCAAGTCTCTTTACTCGTTACATAATGCATCATCCCGCAAATAACTCTGTAGTCACATTGCTTGCAAGGATTATTATGATGTGCATTAACGAGAGGGCCCAGAGATACCTCTCCGATACTCGAAGTGACAATTCCTAATCTCGATCTATGCCAACCCAACAAACACCTTCAGAGAAACCTGTTGAGCATCTTTATAATCACCCAGTTATGTTGTAACATTTGATATCACACAAGGTATTCCTCCGGTATTCGGGAGTTGCATAATCTTGTAGTCAAAGGAATATGTACAAGTCATGAAGAAAGCAATAGCAATAAAATTAACGATCATTATGCTAAGCTAACGGATGGGTCTTGTCCATCACATCATTCTCCTAATGATGTGATCTCGTTTATCAAATGACAAGACATGTCTATGGCTAGGAAACTTAACCATCTTTGATTAACGAGCTAGTCTAGTAGAGGCTTACTAGGGACACTATGTTTTGTCTATGTATCCACACATGTATCAAGTTTTCGGTTAATACAATTCTAGCATGATTAATAAACATTTATCATGATATAAGGAAATATTAATAACAACCTGATTTTTCCTCTAGGGCATATTTCCTTCAATTCAGACACCAGAAGTGTTTCGGGGGTTGTCAGGTACTTATCGGGTCACAGAAAGGGGTTTGGGGCACCCCCGGCAAAAGATATGGGCCTTATTGTCCAAGAGGGGAAACGCACCAGCCACAAGGGGCTGGTGCTCCACCCATATGGGCCGGCCTAAGAGGAGAAGGTAAGAGGGGAAAGGGAGAGGAAAGATAGGAATAGGATTCCCCCTTACTTCCCTCTCCCCCCTCTTTCCTACCCCCTCTGACATATATGGCTGGGGCGCGCGGCTTGGGAGGAGCCCAAGTTGGATTCGGTCCTACTTGGGGTGCCTCCTGGCCTCTCCCCTCCCCTCCCACCTATATATATATGTGGGAGAGGGCGCCTAGCATACACCAGATCAATTGTTAGCCGTGTGCGGCGCCCCCCTCCACCGTTTATAGCCCCCGGTCATATTTTCGTAGTGCTTAGGCGAAGCCATGCGGAGATCACTTCACCATCACCATCACCACACCGCCGTGCTGACGGAAATCATCTACTACCTTGACGTCTTGCTGGATCAAGAAGGCGAGGGACGTCACTGAGCTGAACGTGTGCAGAACACGGAGGTGTCATGCGTTCGGTACTTGATCGGTTGACGTGAGAAGAAGTTCGACTACATCAACCGCGTTATGAAACGCTTCTGCCTATAGTCTACGAGGGTACGTAGACACACTCTCCCCCTCATTGCTATGCATCTCCATGGATAGATCATTGTGTGCGCGTCGAATTTTTTTGTTTTCCATGCAACGATTCCGAACACCTATAGCAACCAAAACCTCCAAACCGAATAAAAATTCATATCAGCTTTGATTATTTCTGCAAAAATATTTTAAGCGACATGTGGCTTGTCACGGTCTCCAATTGAACTAAGGACAATGTCAGAATTTCACATCGGCCATGATTAGATAGTTAAATATCGACCATTACCATGAAGTCCATGTAGAATCCATCCACCAAAGCATGTATAGCCGAAATAAACAAATGAAATAACAATCAAATATTTCAGCTCTTTTGGATTAGCTACAAAAATGTAACTAACCAAATGTATAGTGATTCAATAATACCCTCTCATGATGTAGAAAATTATGTTGCGTCCGTGGATCAAAATAAATCCATGTAGGGTAATTGATCATACCCGAGGATGAATTCCATGGCAAAGCCATCAATGCATGGTTGAAGAATATGGATGATGTGCTAACCGAATATTTTGATGGTGTGATGGAAAACTTTGATTGAATTATTTATTTATTTCATTATTTTCCTTCTTCACTTTTGTTGTAGTTGCCCCTCTTGGGAACCCATGCCATGGTCTTCTTTCTCAACTCTTGTGCACTTAGTTTTTGTAATTCCTTCTTTTTCCAATAAGATAAGCTGAGTGGGCATCTCGGCTATGATTCTATTTCGACCTATGGCAATTCTTGTTTTATCTTGTGAACTCTCAACATCTTCTGTTCAGATTTGGCATTTGATTGACTTGCCTCATTGCCTGTAGTGGCCAATGTTAACACATTAATTGGTTGATTTTCATTTGAGATCATATCTGAAGTGGCACTCTTACGACCATCTCTTTTGATGCGCTAAACTTGCTTGACCACCTCTATCTTCTTCCTTGAGCTCTGGACCGATTCCTTATAATTGAAACTGTCTTTGACGTGTGATTGTTCAAATATTGATCTTCTTGAAGCTGGATAATATTGGTGAGATGATCTAAAATAAGATGGAGAATGTGCCCTTGTACCATACATGTCCCATGATGGATATGGATTTATATGAGCATAGGAAGGCATCCATGGCTTTGGCATTGGTGGCCCAAAATAAGGATATGAATATGTTGCATGAAAATTCTCACTTTGCCAATACCGATCCTCATATTTGCGCCTTGGGGGTGATCTTGGTTTCTTTGCATGATTTGGCCAATAAGCATTCTTCTCTTCACCCTTCTTTTGATATTTATCCAATAGTTTAGTGAAGGAGATATTTGTTCTCTTACACTTGCGCTTATTTCGGCCTTTGTTTTCTTTTGGTTTGCTTTCCTTGATCATTGGATTTGCTTGTTGCCCCCCAATCCTTAGTGTCCTCATTGTAGCTTTGTTGGAATTCTCGCCCCTAAGATCATGCTCATTATGCTCTTCAACAAGTTCTTTACTTGAAAGCTTGATCACGTGACCTGCAGTTTTTACCTTCTCTTTAAATGGATTGGCTTGAAGCAGCCGATGCAAAAAGTTTTTTCCATTGGGACCAATTGGAATAGACTGGTCATCTCCTGGTGTTTCAACAAATTTCATTCGTCCTTTTTAAATGGCTGATTTAACTATTTGATGAAACATATTGCAATTTTCGAAATTATGTTTGAACGAATGATGCAACCTACAATACATTCATCCTTGGATTGATGGCTTAACATGGTGATAAAGAATTCTAATATAATTATTTGTCAACAACAAATCAAATATTTGATCACACATGTTTGAAGAGGGTATACTTCTTATTCTCAAGCCGATCTTGTTGTGAGAAGGGCTTTGTCACTGAGCACATGAATGGTTCAGATTTGGAGTCTCCCCATTCGGCTATGCATTGTGTTTTGCACTCTATCTCCGATGTCTTTGGATAAGATATTATATTGGCATCAGTTTTCTCAATGGAATTTAACCTTGGCTTTAAATTTTATGAAATGAAGATAGGTAGAACATTCATGTCTCAATTGATACCAAGTGTAAGCCAAGTAAGAATAAGCAAAGCTACCCAATTTGATATGAACTTTAGATAAAGCAATGGGGAAAGCCTTGGCTGCAATAATAATTCACTATTGGTCTTTATAAATGGCCCAATGGGTTGACCGATATTCTCTAGAACAATTTTATTACTAACAATTAAATTACCACTCTTCATTGCTCTTTCAAAATTACTTATGAGAATTTTTTTAGTAGATGCATCAACTATGAATTTGCGACCAAATCTAGAAATAGGTAAATTATTTGCTAGCCATACCTCTTCAAATATGTTGGAGGGCATGATGGTGGTGTGACTTGAACAATATCTTGCTCCATATTTGGATGGCTCCGCAACACCTTATCATCATCTTTTTCTTGATTCTGTGCATCATTGCTTTGAAGATCCTTATCAGTCAAACTTTGTTCGGCTACTTGCTCTTTTCCTTGAGGATTGTCAATTTCTATGACACAGAACTCATAGGGTAGGAAGTAGGTTCCATTAACTTCAGAAAAATCAAGCACCACTATTTTCCTATGCTTGCCATGCCATTTCTCAGTGATGCTTGCCTCTTTGGATTTGATGGATTCAAAATATATACTACTTGATTCGTCTTTTTCAACCGAAGCACTTTTAGTTTCTAAATAATTATTCTTTTCACCGGTTATATCAATTGGAAAGGCTTCTTTTATTTGAGACAATGCCCTATCAATTATCTCTTGGTGAAGTACTTGCACCCTATTATACAAAGCTTTAAATCCCATCTCAATTTCACCCTGCTCTAGATCAGTTTGCCCCCAATGCTTTTAGGATTTTTCGGCAATGAGTTGTTAGTGTTGTCATAATTTTGCAATTGTGGAGGGGGTGTATAATATGTTGTGGTATAAGGTGGAGGTGTATGCACTATTGTCTAACCATATGTTCTTTCACCAATTCTATCAACTGATAAAGTTTCATCTTCTTGCAAAACTCTAGCCTTTATTGCAGCATAATCAGGAAACAACCCCCTTTCATATTGTTCAAGACAAAGATCACTAATCCTCTTGTTTTGCGCCAAGCTCTTTTTTAACGCGGCCACAACTGTTTCTGGAAGGGATTGCTCGATAATACTTCAGATTCTTTTGGCAATGATTTGTGAGTGTTGCCGAAATTCTCGAATATGCTACAGTATTAGATGATGGCAAATTGATACGTCTCCAACGTAACTATAATTTTTGATTGTTCCATGCTATATTATATTCTGTTTTGGACATTATTGGGCTTTATTATACAATTTTATATTATTTTTTGGACTAACCTATTAACCGGAGGCCCAGCCCAGAATTGATGTTTTTTGCCTATTTAGGGTTTAACAGAAAAAGAATATCAAATGGAGTCCAAACGGAATGAAACCTTCAGGAATGCGATTTTCGGAACGAACATGATCCAGAGGACTTGGACCTTACATCAAGACATCAATGAGGAGGCAACGAGGTAGGGGACGCACCCTCCACCCTTGTGGGCCCCCTGTTGCTCCACTGACGTACTCCTTCCTCCTATATATACCTACGTACCCCAAACTACCATATACGGAGCCAAAACCTTAACTCCACTGTCGTAACTTTTTGTATTCACAAGAGCCCATCTTGGGGCCTGTTCCGGAGCTCCACCGGAGGGGGCATCGATCACGGAGGGCTTCTACATCAACACCATAGCCCTTCCGATGATGTGTGAGTAGTTTACCTCAGACCTATGGGTCCATAGTTATTAGCTAGATAGCTTCTTCTCTCTTGTTTGGATCTCAATACAAAGTTCTCCCCCTCTCTTGTGGAGATCTATTCGATGTAATCTTCTTTTGCGGTGTGTTTGTTGAGACCGATGAATTGTGGGTTTATGATCAAGTTTATCTTTGAACAATATTTGAATCTTCTCTGAATTGTTTTATGTATGATTGGTTATCTTTGAAAGTCTCTTCGAATTATCAGTTTGGTTTGGCCTACTAGATTGATCTTTCTTGCAATGGGAGAAGTGCTTAGCTTTGGGTTCAATCTTGCGGTGTCATTTCCCAGTGACAGTAGGGGCAGCAAGGCACATATTGTATTGTTGCCATCGAGGATAACAAGATGGGGTTTATTTCATATTGCATGAGTTTATCCCTCTACACCATGTCATCTTGCTTAAAGCGTTACTCTGTTCTCTTGAACTTAATACTCTAGATGCATGCTGGATAGCGGTCAATGTGTGGAGTAATAGTAGTAGATGCAGGCAGGAGTCGGTCTACTTGTCTTGGACGTGATGCCTATATACATGATCATACCTAGATGTTCTCATAATTATGCTCAATTCCGTCAATTGCTCAACAGTAATTTGTTTACCCGCCGTGAATACTTATGCTCTCGAGAGAAGCCACTAGTGAAACCTATGGCCCCCGGGTCTATCTTCCATCATATTAATCTTCCAATACTTAGTTATTTTTATTGCCTTTTATTTTACTTTGCATCTTTATCATAAAAATACCAATAATATTATCTTATCATATCTATCAGATCTCACTCTCGTAAGTGACCGTGTAGGGATTGACAACCCCTTATCGCGTTGGTTGCGAGGATTTATTTTTTTGTGTAGGTACGAGGGACTTGTGCGTGGCCTCCTACTGGATAGATACCTTGGTTCTCAAAAACTGAGGGAAATACTTACGCTACTTTGCTGCACCACCCTTTCCTCTTCAAGGGAAAACCAACGCAAGTGCTCAAGAGGTAGCAAGAAGGATTTCTGGCACCGTTGCCGGGGAGGTTCGCGGAAGTCAAGTCAAGATTTGACTCCCGACAATGAGCCATTTCTGGCGCTGTTGCCGGGGAGGTCTACGCAAAAGTCAACATACCAAGTACCCATCACAACCCTTATGTAGCGACCAGACCCCAAACAGTTTGATCTCTGTGCTCCGGTGTCATCCCTGGATCAGTAATGCTGACACCACACAGTACTCGGAGGATTTATAACAGAGTAGCAATCACACACTTATTACATCGAGGGTCTTCATAGAGAATTTATTACAATAAATATGGCTTAAGGCCATCTAATAACAATAACAGCGGAAGGCTTGGAAGATAAGTGAGTCCATCAACTCGAACGGCATCACTGAGTATAGAACCACGACCTAAAAACTCCTTAATCGTCGTCTAAAAAGTCTGCAACATTAACGTTGCAGCCCGAAACGGGTCAGCACATGGAATATGCTGGCAAGGTAACACATAGAGAGTAATGCAATGAAACACTATACTATATGCATATTTGGCTGGTGGAAAGCTCTATGGTTACAGTTTGCGTAAAGCCAAATTTTCCCTACTGCAAAGGAATAAATTTATTTAACTATCATGGTGGTTGTTAAACATTGAGAATGGTTGACAGCATTCTCAATCCCAATTAAGCATCATCATTATACAAAACCCAACAAAATTAATTTAGAGTAACATGTTGAGATTCACATGATAATCCAGGTACTAGATACTCAAGATGTCCATAACCGGGGACACGGCTAATCATGATTAGTTTATACACTCTGCAGAGGTTTGCGCACTTTTCCCCACAAGACTCGATCGCCTCCGTTTGGTTTCTCGCACTACATGGTGTTTGAGAAGACGGATGACCGAGACACAGTCTTTCAGAAGCGCTAGCACCTTACGATGGATAGACTATTACACCTACTTCCCCCTACATCTCCTAGTCTACCCTGTAAGAGTTCACACGACTTATTCAACTATGCTAGAGCCCATAATGACTTGTGGCTGCACACGGAAGTTTCTAGTATGAATAATCCCAGGTGCCTAGACAGGCAATCCTGGAAAAACCAGGTACCTCAATCCACCCAGATGTGTGTTTAAGTTGCCACCTTAGATAAACCATTAATTAAAAAACTCACATCTGTCATGAATATCACTCACCCAATCCACGTCTACTAGCATAGCATAGCATAATGGCAAACATAGAAGTAACTCCCAAAGGTTTGACAATAAAACAGGTAATAGGTACTACCTCAACTACTTCCCATCCCACAATTTAATTAGATCCTAATCATGCAATGTGAGAGGATTGATCTAATGCAATAAAACTGGGTAGTAGAAAAGGTATGATCAAACTGTTACTTGCCTTGCTGATGATTCGAGAAACCTAGCGATTCGAAGTAACAAGCGGCGCACTCCGGGTATTCTATCGCAGACAAACAAACAAGCATGCAATAAGTACTCATCAAATGCACGGGTAAAACTCAAATAAGAGATCTAACCAGAAGGTTCAACTTAAGAACTCCGGTTGGCAAAAAGAATCAAATCGAACAAAGCAGCGAAAATGAAACGGCGAAAGAAAACAACTTCGTTCTACTAATCTGGATCTAAGGCAATTTTTACAGTAGAAAAAACTTTTTTAAGTTGGTTAAACAGATAGAGGGTTTCGAGACGAATCTCCAGGTGCTTGAATCGCCTGATTCCGATAAACGAGCGAAAATTTATACTAAAACGAAAATCGGATCAGGAATCACGATCAGAAAAATCGTGGATTTAATCCGAGAAAAAGAAAAACGACGAACGTTCGTTAGAACGAACGAACGGACAAACGCTCGCTATTTAAATAAATCGGAAAAACCAATCTATTTAAAAAAACCAAAACTAAAAAAACAACAGAAAAACTTAACGGTTTTTCGAAAAAAATAAAAAAACTGGCGCGGAAATCCAGGCGGCGACGAACCTCGGGCGGCGGGTCGGCGGCGACAGCGTCCGGTGGCAGCGGCGGGGCGGCGGCAGCGTGCGGCGGCGGCTGGGGCGGCTTGGGGCTGCTGGGGCTGGCTAGGTTTTCGGCTGGGCCTCCCCCCAGCTATATAAAGCCTAGCGCGCCGGGAGTCCGGGTCGGACACGGCCCCTAGGTCGGTTCGTTTTTTTGTTTTTTTAAATATTACGCGCAGAAGAAAAATAAAAAGAAATACTAAACGGACTCCAAAAATCCCGAAATAAATTTTCCCGGGCTTCTAAAATCAAGCCGCACAAGGTGAACATTTATTTGGGGCCTAAATGCAATTTTGAAAAACGCACATTTTTCCTAAATTCAAATAAAATAATGAAAAACTCCGAAATAAAATCTTATTTGATTTTATTATTAAATCCTCAGTATTTCTTTATTTTGGTAAAGTCATTTTATTCCCTCTCTCATATTTTTGTAATAGAAATAATTGATGATAAAATAAATAAAATCAAATGATCCTATTCTCAAAATTTGAGAAAACTCAAATATGAAAATAAAGAATTTCCCAACTCTCTCCGTGGGTCCTTGAGTTGCGTAGAAATTTCTAGGATCAACCAAAATGCAAAATAAAATATGATATGCATAGATGATCTAATGTATAACATTCCAAATTGAAAATTTGGGATGTTACAAACCTACCCCCCTTAAGATGAATCTCGCCCTCGAGATTCGGGTTGGCTAGAAAATAGGTGAGGATGGTCCTTGAGCAAATCTTCCTCTCGCTCCCAGGTGGCTTCATCCTCCGTGTGGTTGCTCCACTAAACTTTGCAAAACTTGATAACCTTGCTGCGGGTAACTCGGCTGGCATACTCTAGAATCTTAATTGGTTTCTCCTCATAGGTCAAATTGTTATCCAACTAAATTGCTTCCAATGGCACGGTGTCTCTCAAAGATATGTCAGCCATCTCCGCATGGCACTTCTTCAACTGAGAAACGTGGAACACATCATGAACTCCTGACAATCCTTTGGGCAATTCCAGCTTGTAGGCCACTTCTCCCATACGCTCCAAAACTCGATATGGTCCTACAAATCGTGGCGCTAACTTTCCCTTAACTCCAAAACGCTTTGTTCCCCGAAGTGGTGATACTCGAATATAAGCTCTATCTCCGACTTCATAAACTGTCTCCTTGCGTTTAGAATCTGCATAACTCTTCTGCCTGGACTCGGCTATCTTGAGCCTATCGCGAATCAATTTCACCTTATGTTCAGACTCCTTAATCAAGTCAGGTCCAAACAACTGGCGGTCTCCAACTTCGTCCCATGACAATGGTGTCCTGCACCTCCTTCCGTACAAGGCTTCGAAAGGGGCCATCTTTAAACTGGTTTGGTAACTGTTGTTGTAAGAGAACTCTGCATATGGCAAATTATCGTCCCAACTAGATCCGTAATCTAGCGCACAAGCTCTCAGCATATCCTCCAAAATCTGATTGACTCTCTCGGTCTGTCCATCTGTCTGTGGATGAAAAGCTGTACTAAATTCTAGCCTGGTACCCAAGGTTTCATGCAACTGCTTCCAGAACTTTGAGATAAACTGGGTTCCTCTATCTGATACGATACTCCTCGGAACTCCATGCAGACATACGATCCTGGTCATGTATATCTTTGCCCACTTAGCACTGGTGTAAGTGGTCTTTACCGGGATGAAATGAGCTACCTTCGTCAATCGATCGACTACCATCCAAATTGAGTCATAGCCTGAACGAGTCCTGGGTAATCCCGCGATAAAATCCATGCCTAACTTATCCCACTTCCATTCGGGTATCGGCAATGGTTGTAGCAATCCTACTGGCTTCTGATGCTCTGCCTTTACTCTCTGACATACATCACAAATTGCTACATACTCCACAATATCCTTCTTCATTCCGGTCCACCAGAAAATATCTTTCAAATCCAAATACATCTTGGTATTTCCTGGATGAATCTAATATGGTGAATCGTGTGCCTCTTGCAGAATCAACTTCCTGATCTCCGGGTCATTGGGCACATAAACACGGTCTTCAAACCATAGGGTGTCATGCTCATCCTCACGAAATCCTTTAGCCTTTCCTTTGCTAAGTTTCTCCTTATTAGAAGCAATCTCCTTGTCAGTCTTCTGAGCTTCTCTGATTCTATGCATCAAAGTTGACTGAATCTCCAATGCTGCTACATAGCCTCTCGGAACTATTTCCAAACATAGTTCACGAAGATTTTCGGCTAACTCCCTTGGTATTTTTCCCGTCATTAATGTATTGACATGGCTCTTACGGCTAAATGCGTCAGCTACTACATTAGCCTTTCCGGGATGGTAATGCAATCTCATATCATAATCCTTGATGAGCTCCAACCATCTCCTTTGTCTGAGGTTTAACTCCTTCTATGTGAAAATGTATTTCAAACTCTTATGATCCGTGTACACCTCACAATGGTTTCCAACGAGGAAATGTCTCCATGTTTTCAATGCATGCACTACGGCTGCTAACTCCAGATCATGCGTAACATAATTCAACTCATGGGGCTTTAGTTGTCTTGAGGCATATGAAACAACTCTCCCTTCCTGCATAAGCACTGCTCCAAGTCCTCGACATGAAGAGTCGCAATACACCTCATAGTCTTTGGTCTGATCTGGCAAAATCAACACTGGTGATGTAACCAAGCGTTTCTTCAACTCCTGGAAACTAGCCTCACATTCCTCAGTCCATTTGAACTTGGTATCCTTCTTTAATAACTCCGTCATAGGCTTCGCAATCTTTTAGAAATTCTCAATGAATCTTCGGTAGTATCCTGCGAGTCCAAGAAAACTCCGGATCTCTCCAACCGTGGTTGGTGCTTCCCACTTGGTCACGGTATCAACTTTTGTAGGATCAACTGATATTCCTCCTTCGGATATAACATGTCCGAGAAATCCTACTTCCTTCAGCCAAAACTCACATTTGCTGAACTTGGCATACAACTGATGTTCTCTGAGCTTTTCAAGTACTAATCGCAAATGTTCCTTATGCTCTTCTTCATTCTTCGAGTAAACCAGGATATCATCGATGAACACCACGACGAACTTATCCAAGAACTCCATAAACACTTTGTTCATCATGTTCATAAAATAGGCAGGTGTGTTAGTCAGACCGAATGACATAACGGTATACTCGTATAGCCCATACCTGGTGGTAAAAGCTGTCTGAGGAATATCCTGTTCTCGAATCTTCAACTGGTGGTATCCTAATCGCAGATCGATCTTGGAAAATACCTTAGCTCCTTGCAATCGATCAAACAGATCATTAATCATTGGTAGTGGGTACTTGTTCTTGATCGTTACTTCATTCAATCCTCGATAATCAACAACCATCCTTAACGATCCATCCTTCTTCTCTACTAGAAGTACTGGCGATCCCCAAGGCGAAGAAGGGCGAATATATCCTTTATCCAATAACTCCTTAATCTGCTTCTTAATTTCCACCAAATCCTTTGCTGGCATCCTATATGGTCTCTTCGATATTGGCCCGATGCTTGGCAATAGTTCAATAAAAAACTCAATATCTCTATCCAGTGGCATGCCTGGCAACTCTTTTGGAAATACTTCAGGGAAATCCCTTACCACTGGTACTTCCTCCTGCACTACTCCTGCTAAACAATTTACCAGAGTCCTCTTGGGCACATGCCGGGATACATACTTGATCCTTCTCCCTTCTGGGGTGGTAAGAAAAATTGTCTTACTGGCGCAATCGATGTTTCCTCCGTACATCAACAGCCAATCCATATCCAGAATTACATCCAATCCTTGTGATTCCAAAATGATCAAATCCGAGGGAAACACATGCCTACCTATACTCAATGGCACTTGAAAACATCCTTGACTGGCAATATACTCCGCTCCTGGTGAGCTTACTAGCATAGGTGTTCTAAGAACCTTAGTGGGCAGGTTATACTTATCCACAAATCCCCTTGATATGTATGAATGCGATGCACCAGTATAAAATTACGGATTACGGTATCCGGCTGCTCTTCAACCTCCTCCACGTTAACGTGGTTCACATGTCCCCTGTTGAAAGGGTTCGGCTTCTTCCCAGAACTTCCATTGCCATTTTGGCCTTCAGGACATTCATTGGCATAATGTCCGGTCTTCTGACACTTAAAGCAAGTGACTTGGCTCAGGTCCTTCTTGGCTGGGGTTGATGGGTTGGTGCGATTCTGTCCATTGCTTCCTCCATTGCCATTACCATTTTTGGTGCCATTGTGATTGTGCGAGCTACCTCCTCCATGGGTATGCTGAAAATGTCCTCCCGATCTAGGGGTAAAACGTGGCTTCTGCTGAGCTCCTGAATTGTACTTCCCTTGTCCATACTTCATCTTGCGGTTCTCAATTTGCTGCTGCTTGCCTTCAATCATAAGAGCATGGTCTACCAACTCCTGGTAGTTGTTGAAGGTTGCTACCATCAACTGCATGCTCAACTAATCATTCAGTCCTTCTAGAAACTTCTCCTGCTTAGCTGCATCCATAGCAACGTCATTTGGGGCATAACGTGCTAACTTACTAAAGTCCTCCACATACTGGCCAACTGTCCGTCCTCCTTGGCGCAAGTTGCGAAACTCACGCTTCTTCATGGCCATAGCTCCTGCTGAAACATGGGCAGTACGAAAGGCCTACTGAAACTAGTCCCATGTGACAGTGTCGATAGGGAAAGTGGCTATGAAATTCTCCCACCATGATGCTGCGGGTCCTTCAAGCTGATGTGCAGCAAACTTCACCTTCTCCGCACCCGTACATCCTGCTGTGGTCAACTCTCTAGCTGTCTTGCGGAGCCAATCATTTGCTACTATCGGCTCGGTGCTACTGGAAAACACCGGTGGATTCAGCCTAAGAAATCGGGCTATGTGATCAACAGGTGGTGGGGGTGGTGGGTTGTTTTTGTTGTTGTTGTTGTTCCCCTGGTTCTGATTCTGGACTAGCAACTGCATCAATGTGTTCTTCTGCTGGATCAACTGGGTGAGCTCCGGTGGAAAGGTAAATCCAGGGTCACGTCTCGGAGGCATCTGAGGGTTTTAGAAAATATGAGATGTAAGAATAGAGGGGGTCTAAAGAGAAAACACTACCCATATGCACATGAGGCAAAAGCAAACAATTCACTTCATTCAATCAAACAAGGGCATACAATCGATCTATCTATAGCAAAAGTGCTCGGACTACTATATTTACATGGTGGACTACTACTACTGATGAGGTGGTCTACTAGAAATATTCTTCAGTTGCAGACTCCATGATATCTGCTCCAACTTCATCAACATAGTCATCATCGCTTTCGTCTAGGTCTGAGTCTGTGTCGTCGATGATAATGTAGTCTTCCGGGCGAATCTCCTTGGGTTCTTCGTCTTCATCTACTAGTGTAGGGCCTCCCATAAATATTCCAATCTTCTTGATCAGATCGTCATTCTTCTCCACCAATACTTCAATTTCTTCTTCATAATCTTCACGTGTAGCCTTGAGTTCTTCCTCCAGTTCCTTGATTCTAGTCCTTGCCTTCTTCAGATCTATCATGTCGGCGCACATCTGATTCTCCTTTCGTCGAATGTGCTGGTTTAATTCCTGGATAAAAGCTGCAATGGATATATCCCTTCTGGTGCTAATCATCTCCCAGTGCTCATCTCGGCGCCCACAAATCTGGTAGATAGTATCCTTGAGATCATTGCGGTAGATTTCTCCAATGCGTCCCATGGCGATGTGAGTTGCCATGCTCTTTCCTAGACTCCAAGTTGGTGCATCGAAAGAAAACTCTATGGGCTCAGTGACTGGCATGAACGTCCTTCCTGGAACTTGAACTTGAATCATCCAGCGCTCTTCTTCAGGTAAAATGGCGTTGTAGGTTCCGGTGAAGCTTGGTACTCCTATGTTCAGGTATCTAGTGACTTCCTTCAAGTAACGTCCAAAGGGTGTATCTTCATCAGGTTGCGTGAACTTGTTCTTTGCATCCGCCATCCTAAAGAGTAGAAAAGATGAGAGGTCAGATGAGAAGAGAGTGGATAGTGATCTAGGTCTTTTAGCTTAGTGGTCGTGTCCTACAGTCAGCGTGTGCTCTAATACAATCTCTGTAGCGACCAGACCTCAAACAGTCTGATCTCTGTGCTCCGGTGTCATCCCTGGATCAGTAATGCTGACACCACACAGTACTCGGAGGATTTATAATAGAGTAGCAATCACACATTTATTACATCGGGGGTCTTCATAGAGAATTTATTACAATAAATATGGCTTAAGGCCATCTAATAATGATAACAGCGGAAGGCTTGGAAGATAAGTGAGTCCATCAACTCCAACGGCATCACAGAGAATAGACCACGACCTAAAAACTCCTTAATCGTCGTCTGAAAAGTCTGCAACATTAACGTTGCAGCCCGAAACGGGTCAGCACATGGAATATGCTGGCAAGGTAACACATAGAGAGTAATGGAATGAAACACTATACTATATGCATATTTGGCTGGTGGAAAGCTCTATAGTTACAGTTTTGCGTAAAGCCAATTTTTCCCTACTGCAAAGGAATAAATTTATTTAACTATCATGGTGGTTGTTAAACATTGAGAATGGTTGACAACATTCTCAATCCCAATTAAGCATCATCATTATACAAAACCCAACAAAATTAATTTAGAGTAACATGTTGAGATTCACATGATAATCCAGTTACTAGATACTCAAGATGTCCATAACCGGGGACACGGCTAATCATGATTAGTTTATACACTCTGCAGAGGTTTGCGCACTTTTCCCCACAAGACTCGATCGCCCCCGTTTGGTTTCTCGCACTACATGGTGTTTGAGAAGACGGATGACCGAGACACAGTCTTTCAGAAGCGCTAGCACCTTACGACGGATAGACCGTTACACCTACTTTCCCCTACATCTCCTAGTCTACCCTGTAAGAGTTCACACGACTTATTCAACTATGCTAGAGCCCATAATGACTTGTGGCTGCACACGGAAGTTTCTAGTATGAATAATCCCATGATCCCTTTGAGCCTGGGTGGCGGTCCATAAAAAGACAGGCAATCCTGGTCTACCCAGGTGCCTAGACAGGCAATCCTGGAAAAACCAGGTACCTCAATCCACCCAGATGTGTGTTTAAGTTGCCACCTTAGATAAACCATTAATTAAAAAACTCACATCTGTCATGAATATCACTCACCCAATCCACGTCTACTAGCATAGCATAGCATAATGGCAAACATAGAAGTAACTCCCAAAGGTTTGACAATAAAACAGGTAATAGGTACTACCTCAACTACTTCCCATCCCACAATTTAATTAGATCCTAATCATGCAATGTGAGAGGATTGATCTAATGCAATAAAACTGGGTAGTAGAAAAGGTATGATCAAAGTGTTACTTGCCTTGCTGATGATCCGGGAAACCTAGCGATTCGAAGTAACAAGCGGCGCACTTCGGGTATTCTATTGCAGACAAAAAACAAGCATGCAATAAGTACTCATCTAATGCACGGGCAAAACTCAAATAAGAAATCTAACCAGAAGGTTCAACTTAAGAACTCCGATTGGCAAAAAGAATCAAATCGAACAAAGCAGCGAAAATCAAACGGCGAAAGAAAACAACTTCGTTCTACTAATCTGGATCTAAGGTAATTTTTACAGTAGCAAAAACTTGTTTAAGTTGGTTAAACGGATAGAGGGTTTCGAGACGAATCTCCAGGCGCTTGAATCGCTTGATTCCGATAAACGAGCGAAAAGTTATAATAAAACAAAAATCGGATCAGGAATCGCGATCAGAAAAATCGCGGATTTAATCCGAGCAAAAGAAAAACGACGAACGTTCGTTAGAACGAACGAACGGACGAACGCTCGCTATTTAAATAAATCGGAACAACCGATCTATTTTAAAAAAACCGAAACTAAAAAAACGACGGAAAAACCGAACGGTTTTTCGAAAAAAATAAAAAACCCGGCACGGAAATCGAGGTGGTGGCGGACCTCGGGTGGCAGGTCGTCGTCGGTGGCGACCGGCGGCGGCGGGGCGGCGGCGGCAGCGGCGGCGATGGCTGCGGTGGCTTGGGTCGGCTGGGGCTGGCTAGGATTTCGGCTGGGCCTTCCCCCGGCTATATAAAGCCTAGCGGGCCGGGAGTCTGGGTCGGACACGGCCCCTAGGTTGGTTCATTTTTTTAAATATTACGCGCAGAATAAAAATAAAAAGAAATACTAAACGGACTCCAAAAATCCAGAAATAAATTTTCCCGGGCTTGTAAAATCAAGCCGCACAAGGTGAACATTTATTTGGGGCCTAAATGCAATTTTGAAAAACGCACATTTTTCCTAAATTCAAATAAAATAACGAAAAACTCCGAAATAAAATCTTATTTGATTTTATTATTAAATCCTCAATATTTCTTTATTTTGGGAAAGTCATTTTATTCCCTCTCTCATATTTTTGTAATAGAAATAATTGATGATAAAATAAATAAAATCAAATGATCCTATTCTCAAAATTTGAGAAAACTCAAATATGAAAATAAAGAATTTCCCAACTCTCTCCGTGGGTCCTTGAGTTGCGTAGAAATTTCTAGGATCAACCAAAATGCAAAATAAAATATGATATGCATAGATGATCTAATCTATAACATTACAAATTGAAAATTTGGGATGTTACACCTTATCTCCCGCATTACATTATTTGCCATTTGCCTCTCCCCCACTTCACCCTTGCCGTTTTATTCGCCCTCTCTCTCTCTATCCTCCCTCTCTTTCTCTATTCGCCTCTTTTTGCTCGTTTCTTGTTTGCTTGTGTGTTAGATTGCTTGCTTATCGTTATGGCTAGTCCCTTATCTTCTCCATTATCTCCCGAGAATGAAGTTCTTAATTTTAAACAAAGGGAAGGAGAAAATTTAAAAGACGCTTGGTATAGGATTTGCAATGCTCAAAATAGATCTACCAGGAAGCAATCCACTTTCGTTCTTCTCCGCAATTTTTACGTAGGCACTACTCCTTCGTACAGATATATCCTTGATACCATTACTGGAGGGAATTTCTTGGGTAGCCATACTATTGATTCTTATAATGCTATGATAGATTTCTTTGGCTCACCCCCTCTTATGATTAATGGAACTATGTTAACTTTGGAGCATGCAATGCAAAAACTTGAAATTATTAAAAATAAAGTTGCTACCGTTGAGTTAATTGAAACTTTCTATAAAAAGATCCACAACCAAATTACCCAATATGGATCTAAAGTAGAAGTAACTTTGAAAAATATTAAAGAGAAGGAACATATAGTTAATGAAAGAATAAATCATGATTCCACTAGAATCGATAAACTTGAGGGTATTATTACCAACTTGGGAACCGCTTTTTCTTTTGTAAAGAATACTCCAAGTCCTCCAACTAAAAGTGCCAAGCTTATGTATGTTCCTAAGAATAAGGGTGAATCCTCTCGCAAGGAAACTGTGGATCTCAAATCTATAAGTATTCATCCTAATCTTTTTGCTATCATTAAGGAACCATTTGCTAATAATGATTTTTTCGATCTTGTGCCTAGAAGTTTGATTATTGATAAAAGGGAAGAAACTCCTAAAGGTAATAGATGTCTTATTAAAGAACTACCAACTAAAGATGGCAATACCTAGATCTATCCTTGCTTTTTACGCCTAGCAGGCGTTAAACGATAGCGCTTGTTGGGAGGCAAGCCAATTTTATTTTTATTCCTTGATTTTTTTCTCCTGTTTAGTAATAAATAATTTATCTAGCCTCTGTTTTGGTTGTGTTTTTTGTGTTTAATTAGTGTTTGTGCCAAGTAGAACCGTTGGGAAGACTTGGGGAAAGTCTTGTTAATCTTGCTGTAAAAAACAGAAACTTTAGCGCTCATGAGAACTGCTGACATTTTTATTTGGAAAGTGATATTTAGTTAATTATTTTTGAAAATAATTAATAGATAAATTCCTCACGTCCAGCATTTTATTTTAGAATTTTTTGGGTTCCAGATCTTGCGTTATCTACAGATTACTATAGACTGTTCTGTTTTTGACAGATTCTGTTTTTCGTGTGTTGTTTGCTTATTTTGATGAATCTATGGCTAGTAAAATAGTTTATAAACCATAGAGAAGTTGGAATACAGTAGGTTTAACACCAATATAAATAAAGAATGAGTTCATCACAGTACCTTGAAGTGGTGTTTTGTTTTCTTTCGCTAATGGAGCTCACGAGATTTTCTACTTTAAGTTTTGTGTTGTGAAGTTTTCAAGTTTTGGGTAAAGATTTGATGGATTATGGAACAAGGAGTGGCAAGAGCCTAATCTTGGGGATGCCCATGGCACGCCCAAGATAATCTAAGGACACCTAAAAGCCAAAGCTTGGGGATGCACCGGAAGGCATCCCCTCTTTCGTCTACTTCTATCGGTAACTTTACTTGGAGCTATATTTTTATTTACCACATGATATGTGTTTTGCTTGGAGCGTCTTGTATTATTTGAGTCTTTATTTGTTAGTTTTCCACAATCATCCTTTCTGCACACACCTTTTTGAGAGAGAGACACACATGATTCGGAAATTATTAGAATACTCTATGTCCTTCACTTATATCTTTTGAGTTATATAGTTTTTGCTCTAGTGCTTCACTTATATCTTTTAGAGCACGTCGGTGGATTTGTTTTATAGAAACCATTGTTCTCTCATGCTTCACTTAGATTATTTTGGGATCCCTACAAAACAGCATGGTAATTTGCTTTAATTATTTGAGGCATTCAAGATTAAATAAATAAAATATTCTTATGAGTGTGTTGAATACTATGAGAAGTTTGAAACTTGATAATTGTTTTGAGACATGGAGATGGTGATATTAGAGTCGTGCTAGTTGAGTAGTTGTGAATTTGAGAAATGCTTGTGTTGAAGTTTTTGATGCCCGTAGCATGCACGTATGGTGAACCGTTATGTTAATAAGTCGGAGCATGATGTATTTATTGATTGTCCTCCTTGTGAGTGGCGGTCGGGGACGAGCGATGGTCTTTTCCTACCAATCTATCCCCCTAGGAGAATGCACGTAGTACTTTGCTTTGATAACTAATAGATTTTTGCAATAAGTATTTGAGTTCTTTATGACTAATGCTGAGTCCATGGATTATACGCACTCTCACCCTTCCACCATTGCTGGCCTCTCCAATACCGCGCACCTTTCGCCGGTATCATACACCCACCATATACCTTCCTCAAAACAACCACCATACCTACCTATCATGGAATTTCCATAGACATTCCGAGATATATTGCCATGCAACTTTCCATCATTCTGTTTATCATGACACACTCCATCATTGTCATATTGCTTTGCATGATCATGTAGTTGACATTTTAGTTGTGGCAAAGCCACCGTTCATAATTCTTTCATATAAGTCACTCATGCATCATTGCTATCCTGGTACACCGCCGGAGGCATTCATATAAAGTCATATTTTGTTCTAGTATCCAGTTGTAATCATTGAGTTGTAAATAAATAGAAGTGTGATGATCATCATTCATAGAGTATTGTCCCAAATAAAAAAATAAAAGAAAGAGAGGCCAAACAAAAAAAAGGCCCCAAAAAATAAAAAATAAAAGGGGCAATACTATTATCCTTTTTTCCACACTTGTGCTTCAAAGTAGCACCATGATCTTCATAATAAAGAGTCTCCTGTGTTATCACTTTCATATACTAGTGGGAATTTTTCATTATAGAACTTGGCTTGTATATTCCAACGACAGGCTTCCTCAAAATGCCCTAGGTATTCGTGAGCAAGCAAGTTGGATGCACACCCACTTAGATTCTTTTTATTGAGCTTTCATATATTTATAGCTCTAGTGCATCCGTTGCATGGCAATCCCTACTCACTCGCATTGATATCTATTGATGGGCATCTCCATAGCCCGTTGATACGTCCAGTTGATGTGAGACTATTGTCTCCCTTTTTGTCTTCTCCACAACCACCATTCTGTTCCACCTATAGTGTTATGTCCATGGCTCACGCTCATGTATTGCGTGAAGATTGAAAAACTTTGAGAACATTAAAAGTATGAAACAATTGCTTGGCTTGTCATCGGGGTTGTGCATGATTTGAATACTTTGTGTGGTGAAGATGGAGCATAGCCAGACTATATGATTTTGTAGGGATAACTTTCTTTGGCCATGTTATTTTGAAGAGACATAATTGCTTAGTTAGTATGCTTGAAGTATTATTGTTTCTATGTCAATATTAAACTTTTGTCTTGAATCTTTCAGATCTGAACATTCATACCACAATTAAGAGAATTACATTGAAATTATGCCAAGTAGCATTCCACATCAAAAATTCTGTTTTTATCATTTACCTACTCGAGGACGAGCAGGAATTAAGCATGGGGATGCTTGATACGTCTCCAACGTATCTATAATTTTTTATTGTTCCATGCAATATTATATTCTGTTTTGGACATTATTGGGCTTTATTATACACTTCTATATTATTTTTGCGACTAACCTATTAACTGGAGGCTCAGCCCACAATTGATGTTTTTTGCCTATTTTAGGGTTTCGCAGAAAAAGAATATCAAACGGAGTCCAAACAGAATGAAATCTTTGGGAACGTGATTTTTGGAACGAACATGATCCAGAGGACTTGGATCCTACGTCAAGACCAGGAGGCCACAAGGAAGGGGGGCGCGCCTACCCCCCTGGGCGCGCCCTCCACCCTCGTGGGCCTCCTGTTGCTCCACCAATGTACTCCTTCCTCCTATATATACGTACGTATCCCCAAACTACCAGATACGGAGCCAAAACCCTAATTCCACTGCCGTAACATTTTGTATCCACGAGATCCCATCTTGGGGCCTGTTTTGGAGCTCCGCCGGAGGGGGCATCGATCATGGAGGGCTTCTACATCAACACCATAGCCCTTCCGATGAAGTGTGAGTAGTTTACCTCAGACCTACGGATCCATAGTTATTAGCTAGATGGCTTCTTCTCTCTTTTTTGGATCTCAATACAAAGTTCTCCCCCTCTCTTGTGGAGATCTATTCGATGTAATCTTCTTTTGCGGTGTGTTTGTTGAGACCGGTGAATTATGGGTTTATGATCAAGTTTATCTATGAACAATATTTGAACCTTCTCTAAATTATTTTATGTATGCTTGGTTACCTTTGCAAGTCTCTTCGAATTATCAGTTTGGTTTGGCCTACTAGATTGATCTTTCTTGCAATGGGAGAAATGCTTAGCGTTGGGTTCAATCTTGCGGTCTCCTTTCCTAGTGACAGTAGGGGCAGCAAGGCACGTATTGTATTGTGGCCATCGAGGATAAAAAGATGGGGTTTATTTCATATTGCATGAGTTTATCCCTCTACATCATGTCATCTTGCTTAAAGCGTTACTCTGTTATCTTGAACTTAATACTCTAGATGCATGCTGGATAGCGGTCGACGTGTGGAGTAATAGTAGTAGATGCAGGCAGGAGTCGGTCTACTTGTCTCGGACGTGATGCCTATATACATGATCATACCTAGATATTCTCATATTTATGCTCAATTCTGTCAATTGCTCAACAGTAATTTGTTTACCCGCCGTGAATACTTATGCTCTCGAGAGAAGCCACTAGTGAAACCTATGGCCCCTGGGTCTATCTTCCATCATATTAATCTTCCAATACTTAGTTATTTTTATTGCATTTTATTTTACTTTGCATATTTATCATAAAAATACCAAAAATATTATCTTATCATATCTATCAGATCTCACTCTCGTAAGTGACCGTGTAGGGATTGACAACCCCTTATCGAGTTGGTTGCGAGGATGTATTTGTTTGTGTAGGTACGAGGGACTCGTGCGTGACCTCCTACTGGATTGATACATTGCTTCTCAAAAACTGAGGGAAATACTTACGCTACTTTGCTCCAACACCCTTTCCTCTTCAAGGGAAAACCAACGCAAGTGCTCAAGAGGTAGCACACATGTGTTCCTGCAAGTTTTTCACTTATTCGGCTATGAACATGAAGGTGTGGGGCTGAATTATGAACATCTACAGTTGTGTACGGTGCTGAAAAATTACTAAAATGAGGTGTAGCATATGATGGTTGAGAGTAACTGGCTGAATAGCTAGTGGTAGCATGGCCAATTCTCCCATCCATTGGCAATGTTGGATTCTCATATTGCAAATTAGTTGCCGATGAATAAAAGGGTGAAACACTTTCTTGTACGCTATTCGAAATTTTAACATGAGGTATTTCAAATTGATTAACCAAACCCATCTTGTTGTTCATCAGCATAGGATTTGTGGGGTGGCCGATGCATGAGACTGAGGATACATATGTTGTATGTTGCTAAAATCATAAGAATTTGAAGCATGAAGATTATTTTGCATCAGCCCTTGCGCATAATTAGATGCATGATTGATAAAACTAGGGCTAGCCGATACATTATGCTCATTAGGCAATCTAGCAACAACACATGAATTATTTGCATCTAAAAAGGGGAATTGAGCATTCATATTACCTTTGTAGATCACAACTTCTTGTTGGGGAACGCAGTATTTCAAAAAATTTCCTATGATCACGCAAGATCTATCTAGGGATGCATAGCAATGAGAGGGGAGAGTATGTCTACGTATCCTCGTAGACCGAAAGCGAAAGCGTTAAGTAACGTGGTTGATGTAGTCGAATGTCTTCGTGATCCAACCGATCAAGTACCGAACGCACGGCACCTCCGTGATCTGCACACGTTCAGCTCGGTGATGTCCCTCGAACTCTTGATCCAGCTGAGGCCGAGGGAGAGTTTTGTCAGCACGATGGCATGTTGACGGTGATGATGAAGTTAGCGATGCAGCGCTTCGCCTAAGCACTATGACAACATGACCAAGGTGGAAATATGTGGAGGGGGCACCACACATGGCTAAGAGACCAACTTGTGTGTCTATGGGGTGCCTGAGGGAGTCCTGGACTAAGGGGTCCTCGGGTGTCCGATCTATTGGATATGGGACGGACTGATGGGTCGTAAGTATACAAAGACCAAACACTCTGCTCGTGTCCAGATAGGACTCTCCTTGGCGTAGAAGGCAAGCTTGGCGATCAACTATGAAGATTCCTTTCTTTGTAACCGACCTTGTGTAACCCTAGATCCCTCATGTGTCTATATAAACCGGAGGCTAGGTCCGTAGATAAGCCCGGATAATCATAATCATAGCCAGGCTAGACTTTTAGGGTTTAGCCATTACGATCTCGTGGTAGATCAACTCTTGTAATACTCATATTCATCAAGATCAATCAAGCAGGAAGTAGGGTATTACCTCCATAGAGAGGGCCCGAACCTGGGTAAACATTGTGTCCCCCGTCTCCTATTACCATCGATCCTAGACACACAGTTCGGGACCCCCTACCGAGATCCGCCGGTTTTGACACCGACAGTGCCCCCTCCCCCGTATATAAAGGAGTGGAGGAGGGGAGGTCCGGCCTCCTATGGCGCGCCCCAAGGGTGGATTCCTACTCCTGGTAGGAGTAGGTTTCCCTCTTCCCTAGTTGGAGTAGGAGAAGAAGGAAGAGGGAGAGGGAGAGAAGGAAAGGGGGGCCGGCCCCCCTCCCAATTCGGATTGGGCTTGGGGGCGCACGCCTCCTCCTCTCTCCCACCATGGCCCATTAACTCCCCGGGGGGTTCCGGTAATGTAACACCCACGATGCGGCTATATCTCCCACGTGTCGGGGCATGACTTAGAGGCATAACCGCATGGTAGGCATGTCGTAAGAGGGGTAATCTTTACACATCCCATGTATTGAATAAGAAACGGATAAAGAGTTGGCTTACAATCGCCACTTCACACAATACATAAATATATCATACATCATCCAGAATAATATCAAGGTCTGACTACAGAACCAAAATAAAGAAAGACAACCCCAAATGCTAGATCCCCGATCGCCCCAACTGGGCTCCTCTACTTATCATCCGGAAACGAAACATATTAACGGCCGAATCCTCGTCGAACTCCCACTTGAGTTAGGTAGCATCCCCTGCACTTGCATCATCGGCACCTGCATCTATTTTGGAAGTATCTATGAGTCATGGGGACACCCTCACGATCAAGACTATTTAAGCTTAAAGGTAGGAAAAGGGGTAGTGAGGTGGAGTTGCAGCAAGCACTAGCATATATGGTGGCTAACTTATGCAAAAGAGAGCGAGAACAGAAGCAAAGCACGGTCCAGAAGCTAATAAGTGATCAAGACTTTTGCCATCTAGAATGCAACAAGAAACTATGCTACTGCACTCCAACATAGCAACAAAGCAAATGACAGTGATATACTCAAGATACTTGTCAAAACATGAACACTGCGCTACGGATAAATCACACAAGAGCAGGTTCAAACATGCATGGCAAAAGTGCAAAAGATATCAGCTTCACAGACTTAGTGAAAATACTAACATGCCAGGAATTAATATCAGGAAGCAATGTTGAGAGCAAGAAAACAACATCTTACAGGAACATATCATAGCAAGCAAAGGCATGACATGAATCTACTAAATGCATAGAACAAAATTCCCTTACTGGCCCTAAGCCAAAAAGGCATAGAAGATATGATGGCACCCATGTAAACCTAGCAAGTTTCGTTAACAGATTCAGACTTAGCAGAAAACTGGGCATGACATAAAATGAGTTATGAAGGCATCTTTGCAAGCTCTATTCACTCAACACAAGGCATTTCATGAAAATATAAGCATAGAATCAGCAAGATGGCATGTTTATGAAGCTAACCAAGGCAATAGCAAGTTCATAGCATGCATGGATCAACTACAACAACCATGGCAAAATTGATTAACATGTAAACAATCTGCCAGGAACATTTTATAGCAAAAGTGGAGCTAGATTGAGACATGCTAGGAAACTCCATAATTGAAAACAGGGGCATGAATGGATAGAGCATAACCATATGTCCAAATCATCCTTACTGAAGCAACTCAAATAAAGCTTGGAACTCACTATAGCAACATGGTTACATGGCATAAAAATAACAGCAGAGCACTGAAACCAGCAATATCACGAAGACTAATTTGTATGCTTGTGCTAGTCACCACAAAGATCACAAAAATACATGGCATACACCCCTGTAAAGACGGCATGGCTTAGATCAAAACACATGCAGCACACAACAAATGTACCAAAAATGACAAATCCTCATACTCTGATAAAAGTCAACACCTAACAATTTATAGCACTCTTGCATCAACAATTCGGGCATCAAGATGAACTCAAAAAGGCATGTCACGGTGGAACAAAATGAAGAGCACATCATGGTGAACATTTTGATATATTGCACGCACAAAACGGAGCTACATGCAAGAAGTTATGGCATGATGAACAGGGGCTAAAAATATAGCAGAAAAGGACTTAGAGAAGATTTGGACCTCCAGATCTGAGATCTAGGGTTGACTTGGCACGCGGATCGAGGATGAACGGAGAGCTCGCCGGATTTGGAGGAAAACGTCGCCGGGATGGAGAGAAGCTCGCCGGAGCTCGGGGCGGCGCGGTGGAGCTCGGAGGAGGCGGATCTGGCCGGCGAGGAGAGCAGCGAGGGCGGCCGCGGAGCGCGGTCGCGGGCGGCGTGAGGACAGCTCCGGTGGCCGGCGCTGCGGACCGGGGTCGCCGGCGAGTGGTGGCGAGGGTGCGCCGGCGGGGAGCGGGCGGCGGACGGCGGCGAGGAGTTGGTGCGGGCGCGGGGCGGCGGCGGATGGGCTAGGCAGGCCCAACGCGGGCTCGCGTGCCGGCGGCAGCGTGCAGCGGTGTGGCGACAGGTGGCATCGCACGGTTGGCCGGACGCGGCGGCGCGATGTGTCCGGTCGGACCCGGACGTGTCCGGCGACGGCGAGGAGGATTTTTTTAGGGTTTCGTCCGGGATTTGGAGAGGGTTGCACATATTTATACCTAGAAGGAGGTGGGAGTGTCCAAATGAGGTGTAGTTTTCTTCCACGCGATTGTGATCCGACGACGGAGGACATGGGAGAGGTTTGGATGGGTTATTGGACCGTTTTGGAGGGGTCTTGGGCTGCAACACACACGAGGCCTTTACGGTTCCCCCGTTAACCGTTGGAGTATCAAACGGACTCCAAATGACACGAAATTTGACAGGCGGTCTACCGGTGGTGTACCAAGGCCACTTGGCAAATCTCGGTCCATTCCGAGAACATTTAACACCCGCACACGTAAAGAGACAAAAGGGGGCGCCGGTGCACGTAGGAGTGTCGGATTGCAAAACGGACAACGGGGAAAATGCTCGGATGCATGAGACGAACACGTATGCAAATGAGATGCACATGATGACATGATATGAAATGCATGACATGGACAAAATGCAAAATGAAGACAAAACCCAACCACAAGGGAATCTCATAACTTAGAGCTGAAAATGGCAAGAGTTGGAGTGCAAATATGCTAAATTACATCCGGGGTGTTACAGGTAACCGCCCGATACTCCGGAAAATGTCCGAACCTATCCGAAACCTTTCCGGTGTCCGAACATAGCCTTCCAATATATCAATCTTTATGTATCGACCAGTTTGAGACTCCACATCATGTCTGTGATCACATCCGGGGCTCCGAACTATCTTCAGTACATCAAATCACATAACTCATAATACATATCATCATCGAACATTAAGCGTGCGGACCCTATGGGTTCGAGAACTATGTAGACATGACCGACACTCATCTCCCGTCAATAACCAATAGCGGAACCTGTATGCTCATATTGGTTCCTACATATTCTACGTAGATCTTTATCGGTCAAACCGCATAACAACCTACGTTTGTTCCCTTTGTCATCGGTATGTTACTTGCCCGAGATTCGATCGTCGGTATCATCATACCTAGTTCAATCTCATTATTGGCAAGTCTCGTTAGTCGTTCCGTAATGCAACATCCCGCAACTAACTCATTAGTCAAATTTCTTGCTAGGCTTATAGTGATGTGCATTACCGAGAGGGCCTAGAGATACCTCTCCGACAATCGGAGTGACAAATCCTAATCTCGATCTATGCCAACTCAACAAACACCATCGGAGACACCTGTAGAGCATCTTTATAATCACCCAGCTATGTTGTGATGTTTGATAGCACACTAAGTGTTCCTCTGGTATTTTGGAGTTGCATAATCTCATAGTCATAGGAACATGTATAAGTTATGGAGAAAGCAATATCAATAAACTAAACGATCATAGTGCTAAGCTAACGGATGGGTGCTACCTCTTGAGCCTGCATTAGTTTTCCCTTGAAGAGGAAAGGGTGATGCAACAAAGTAGCATAAGTATTTCCCTCAGTTTTTGAGAACCAAGGTATCAATCCAATAGGAGACTACATGCAAATCACCTAGTACCTGCACAAACAATCAAGAACTTTGCAACCAACGCGATAAAGGGGTTGTCAATCCCTTCACGGCCACTTGCAAAAGTGAGATCTAATAAAGATAGAAGATAAATATTTTTGGTATTTTTGTTGTATAGATTGCAAAATAAATAGTATACTAGAATTATATGATGTAAAGTAGACCCGGGGGCCATAGGTTTCACTTGTGGCTTCTCTCAAGATAGCATATATTACGGTGGGTGTACAAATTACTGCCGAGCAATTGATAGAAAAGCGCATAGTTATGAGAATATCTAGGCTTGATCATGAACATAGGCATCACGTCTGTGTCAAGTAGACCGAAACGATTCTGCATCTACTACTATTACTCCACACATCGACCGCTATCCAGCATGCATCTAGAGTATTAAGTTCATAATAACAGAGTAACGCATTAGGAAAGATGACATGATGTAGAGGGATAAACTCAAGCAATATGATATAAACCCCATCTTTTTATCGTCAATGGCAACAATACAATACGTGTCGGTTCCCTTTCTATCACTAGGGTCGAGCACCGCAAGATTGAACCCAAATTGCAGACTAAGGCATAGCCTAGTGGTGGGAAGGGGCTGATGCCTTCCCACCCACCCAGGTTCAAGGCATGGTACTTGCAAGTTGGGTTTGTTGCACCAACTATACTGTAGGGGTTCCCCTACAGTCTTTCTGTCAAAAAAAAAGATTGAACCGAAAACTAAGCATTTATCCCATTGCAAGAAAGATCAATCTAGTAGGCCAAACTAAACCGATAATTCGAAGAGACTTGCAAAGATATCAAATCATGCATATAAGAATTCAAAGAAGAATCAAATATTGTTCATAGATAATCTTGATCATAAACCCACAATTCATTGGATCTCGGCAAACACACTGCAAAAAGTATTACATCAAACAGATCTCCAAGAACATTGAGGATAACTTTGTATTGAGAACCAAAGAGAGAGAAGAAGCCATCTAGCTAATAACTATGGACCCGAAGGTCTGTGGTAAACTACTCACACATCATCGGAGAGGCTATGGTATTGATGTAGAAGCCCTCCGTGATTGAATCCCCCTCCGACAGATCGCCGGAAAAGGCCCCAAGATGGGATCTCACGGGTACAAAAGGTTGCGGCGGTGGAAAAGTGGTTGCTTGGCTCTCCTGGATGTTTTCAGGGTATAAGAGTATATATAGGAGAAAGAAGTAGGTCGGTGGAGCTACGAGGGGGCCACGAGGGTGGGGGCGCGCCTACCCCCCTTGGGCGCGCCTCCCTACCTCGTGGCTGCCTCATTGCTTCCTTGACCTCCACTCCAAGTCTCCTGGATTGCGTTTGTTCCAAAAAAGATCCTCGCGAAGGTTTTGTTTCGTTTGATATTCCTTTTCTGCGAAACACTAAAATAGGCAAAAAAACAGCAACTGGCACTGGGCCTCCGGTTAATAGGTTAGTCCCAAAAATAATATAAAAGTGCATATTAAAGGCCTTTAAACATCCAAAACAGATAATATAATAGCATGGAAGAATCAAAAATTATAGATACGTTGGAGACGTATCAGCATCCCCAAGCTTAATTCCTGCTCGTCCTCGAGTAGGTAAATGATAAAAACATAATTTTTTGATGTGGAATGCTACCTAACATTATTTTCAATGTAATTCTCTTTATTGCGGCATGAATGTTTAGATCCAAAAGATTCTAGAAAAAAGTTTAATATTGACATCAAAATAATAATACTTCAAGCATGCTAACCAAGCAATTATGTCTTCTCAAAATAACATAGCCAAAGAAAGCTTATCCCTACAAAATCATATAGTTTGGCAATGCTTCATTTTCGTCACACAAAATGCTCCCATCGTGCACAACCCCAATGAAAAGCCAAGCAATTGTTTCATACTTAGCCTTTTCAAACTCTTTCAACTTACACGCAATATATGAGCGCGAGCCATGGACATAGCACCATGGGTGGAATAGAATATGATGATGGAGGTCGCGTGAGAAGACAAAAAAGGAGAAAGTCTCACATTGACGCGGCTAATCAATGGGCTATGGAGATGCCCATCAATTGATGTCAATGTAAGGAGTAGGGATTGCCATGCAACAGATGCACTAGAGCTATAAATATATGAAAGCTCAACAAAAGAAACTAAGTGCGTGTGCATCCAACTTGCTTGCTCACAAAGACCTAGGGCATTTTGAGGAAGCCCATCATTGGAATATACAAGCCAAGTTCTATAATGAAAAATTCCCACTACTATATGAAAGTGACAAAATAATAGACTCTCTATCATGAAGATCACGGTGCTACTTTGAAGCACAAGTGTGGAAAAAGGATAGTAACATTTCCCCTTCTCTCCTTTTCTCTCATTTTTTATTTGGGACTTTTTTCTCTTTTTTATGGCCTCTTTTTTTCGTCTGGAATCTCATCCTGGCTTGTGGGGGAATCATAGTCTCCATCATCCTTTCCTCACATGGTACAATGCTCTAATGATGAAAATCATCACACTTATATTTACTTACAACTCAAGAATTACAACTCGATACTTATAACAAAATATGACTCTATGTGAATGCCTCCGGCGGTGTACCGGGATGTGCAATAAATCAAGAGTGACATGTATGAAAGAATTATGAAGGTGGCTTTGCCACAAATATGATGTCAACTTCATGATCATGCAAAGCAATATGACAATGATGGAGCGTGTCATAATAAACGGAACGGTAGAAAGTTGCATGGCAATATATCTCGGAATGGCTATGGAAATGCCATAATAGGTAGGTATGGTGGCTGTTTTGAGGAAGATATAAGGAGGCTTATGTGTAATAGAGTGTATCATATCACAGGGTTTGGATGCACCGGCGAAGTTTGCACCAACTCTCGAGGTGAGAAAGGGCAATGCACGGTACCGAAGAGGCTAGAAATGATGGAAGGGTGAGAGTGTGTATAATCCATGGACTCAACATAACTCACATACTTATTGCAAAAATCTACAAGTCATCAAAACCAAGCACTACGCGCATGCTTCTAGGGGGATAGATTGGTAGGAAAAGACCATAGCTCGTCCCTGACCGCCACTCATAAGGAGAGCAATCAAAGAACACCTCATGCTTCAAATTTGTCACACAAAGTTTACCATATGTGCATGCTACGTGACTTGCAAACTTCAACACAAGTATTTCTCAATTCCACAATTACTCAACTAGCACAACTCTAATATTACCATCTTTATATCAAAAAACAACTATCAAGTATCAAACTTCTCATAGTATTTAATGCACTCTATATGAAAGTTTTATTATACCCATCCTGGATGCCTATCATATTAAGACTAATTTTATGGCCAAAGCAAATTACCATGCTGTTCTAAAAGACTCTCAAAATAATATAAGTGAAGCATGAGAGATCAATAATTTCTATAAAACAAAACCAGCACCGTGCTCTAAAAAGGTATAAGTGAAGCACTAGAGCAAAATTATCTAGCTCAAAAGATATAAGTGAAGCACATATAGTATTCTGATAAATTCCGATTCATGTGTCTCTCCAAAAGGTGTGTACAGCAAGGATTATTGTGGTAAACTAAAAAATATACTAAAATCATACAAGACACTCCAAACAAAACACATATCATGTGGTGAATAAAAATATAGCCTCAAGTTAAGTTACCGATACACGAAGACGAAAGAGGGGATGCCTTCTGGTGCATCCCCAAGCTTAGGATTTTGGTTGTCCTTGAATTTTACCTTGGGGTGCCTTCGGCATACCCAAGCTTAGGTAGAACTGGCAGAGTCACAATGTAGAATCGAGAACCCATCCTGAGCACTCTGATTGTGATCTTTCGATCAGCGAGGAACATCTGCCATAAGCGGTTCATAGTATTTGGAAGAAAGGAATACCACGAACATCGAGGACTAATGCAAAGGTTACTAATAACCTAAAGGAACGAGCAAAACTATCAACATGAAGCAAGTAGGGTGAATCTCGGGTTCAAAACCCAGGGATAGAATACCTACTACTAAATGGCATCACGGGATGCTTTCGATAATGACGGCCAGAGTCATCACACTGGAACATAAATCATGGCTAGACTACTAGATGATCCCCTGAGACACCTAGGGTCATAATAGTAACTCCAACATAATGTCAAGGCAATAGAATACCTCAACTCAACAATTAGTGTGATTGAGCTGGCATAAAGGAACATCGAAACCAGAGGGAAAGGATTTTGCAAATGCATCAGACTATTTAGAAACCTGGAATGACTCGGACAGCATAACGGCTGTAAATGCTCAGAAAAGATTTGAGACATTCACAAAAATGGTGGCATAACCACTCAGAAGCACAATATCAAGGTCTCGAGATCAATAATTAACATACAGAAGTAGAAACTGAACTCAAGCTTAGAACCATCAATCCTACAAGTCTGCAGATTAGTAACACGTGATCCTGATAGAAAGAAGAGATAGCCTAGTTCTTAATCCCCGCAGGAAAGATAAGATGACTCAGATCAGAAGGCATAAGGTATAAGGAGTAAAAAGAGCCTTACGTTCCACAATCAATTCCCTTATATAACTAAAGAATTTCTAGACTCAACTTCGACCAGTTTGGCTTTAATCCTACAGGCAGTCAAGCTCTGATACCAACGCTGTCAGGACCCCGACTCAATGCCACATCGACCTAGCATGTAACACCTCATATCACTTTGCGGCCTCACGCACGGTATTCCCACGGGTGTCGCCTTACCTTTGCCCGGGACCGTTTGCGCCTTTTGGCACACGTATATGACAGTGTCGCTAGCATCCATATGATAAGGAGCCCGGGCTGACATGGCTAGTCGTAAACCCAAAGTGGCACAGACTTACAGGGACAGGCATCCATGACCCAGCATCGAACGTGTCGGTCATCAGCAAGTGAATCCAGGCTGTAGCACTGGGCTAGCAGGACTCCGGTGAACCGGACTGTAGCGGGCTAACAGGACTCCGGTATTCATCGCGTGACATTTCCCCGAAGGGACAGACACAGGAACGAAGAAGGACACATGCCGGCCAGCCTAAGTGTTCCGGAGCAGTAGCAAGCTACCAAGGCTCAATGGAAACACTAGGAGACATTTCCCGGTAAGAGAGGCTACTACAGATAAACAACTAGATGGTCAGATCCCACACATACCAAGCATTTCAATAACATACACACAATATGCTCGATATGTGCAAATACAACATGGCATCACAACATGACTCTACGACTCAAGTATTTAATCAATAGGCTCCGAGGAGCGAGATATTACAAACATGGGTCTCATGACCCAACACTCAGAGCATACAAGTCAAAGCACAAGCGGAAGCTATCATGTCTGGGTACAGACATCTATAAATGAAAAAGGCTGAGAAGCCTGACTATCTACCAGATCCTGCCGAGGGCACAAGATCGTAGCTGAGGTAACAAGCTAAACATCGAAGTCCACGCGGAACTACTAGTGAGACCGAAGTCTCTCTGCAAAAACATAAAATAGGCAAACGTGAGTACAAATGTACCCAGCAAGACTTACATCAGAACTAACTACATATGCATCATTATCAACAAAGGGGATGGTGGGGTTTAACTGCAGCAAGCCAGCTTTGACTCTGTGGCTATCCTAAACTACGACTGCAATGTAACTCTTTTGAGGTGGCGCACACGAGTCCACATATTCACCATATCAATACACCACTATGGAACCGCTCCCGTCTCCCTACGAGAACGCCATCCATAGCACTCACGCTCATCTTGCGTATTTTAGAGTATCCACTTTCACTTGTCTATGAACTGTACAAGGGGTCCAAGTTTCCATATCCGAGGAATCCGGCTATTCGAATAGATGATGTTAACCCTGCAGGGGTGTACTTCTTCACACACGCTTTCGCCACTTATCGCCCTGTACACGTCATGTACCTCGGCAACCTTCAAGCGGAAGCCGGGCGAGGGAGTCGGCCACGACCTGACTAACCGAACAAGTCTCTAGTCCAGGTTTATCGCCTATTCGGGTTCCATCCGCAAGGAGATCCGGCCGGGGTGTCGCTCACGGCCCCAAACGATGTGAGCAGGGTTCCCAAGCCCACCATCCGGGTGCCACTTGGTACACCGTGCCACTGTGCCTAGTCTGTCCCAAGCCCACCTGTACCGGGTGCCACTTGGTAGACTACTAACACTACCTACAAACACCAGAAACTAGTTGCAACTCCTGGACAGAGATCATGTTGATTAATAAGTCGAGAGGGGCACTTAAGCATTCCAATGTGTGGTAGTAGCTGGTCATGGATCACAAACACAGAACTCAGTTCCTGAGGACGGCTGCAATGAGACAACCCACCATGTACTCCTACATGGCCTCTCACCGCTACCTTTACCAAATCGTGTTCACACACTTAGCTCACACACATTGGGACATGTTCACACGCCTCTGATTCATCCCCGATGAATCAGACCTGACTCAACTCTAAGCAGTAGCAGGCATGACAAACAAGCATGAATGAGTAGGCACAACAGGGCTCAAACAACTCCTACTCATGCTAGTGGGTTTCATCTATTTACTGTGGCAATGACAGGTCATGCAGAGGATAAAGGGGTTCAGCTACCGCAGCAAGTAACAAATATGTCGTTGTTGTCCTAATGCAGTAAAAGAGAGCAGGAGCGAGAGAGTGGGATTTTATCGGAATGAACAAGGGGGTTTTGCTTGCCTGGCACTTCTGAAGATAGCATTGAGTCTTCATCAGTGTCAACGATCACATCGTCGATACACGTCTATCGAGAGGGGACAATACCGGCAACACAGAAGGAACACAATCAATGCAATGCACAATATGATGCATGCTATGACATGGCAATATGAATGTGTTTTGGGCTAATGCAACTAGCAACAGATTAAATGAAGTTGGTTTGAATACAAGATTCAAATTCAAACTCCATATGTGATTATTCAAATGCCATTTAATTCATTTGTCCTAAACAGTAGTGATAAGTTGTTCTAACATGCATGAAAATGGTACAGATGGATTCCTTGAATTTTTCTGATAATTTTTCATATATAAATTATTTAATTTGGAGTTACGGTTGAATTTCTATGATTTATTGAAGTTTTAGCTATTTTCTGGAATTTCTTGAATATTTTTAAATCCAGAAAATACTTATTGCGTCAGCCCCACGTCACAGTGACGTCAGCAGGGTCAACTGGGCTGGTCCGGGTCAAACCTGACCAGTGGGGTCCACTGGTCAGTGACACAGTGCTGCCCAGGGTCAATGACAGGTGGGTCCGGCCAATGACCACGTCAGCAAAGTCAACCTGATGCGTGGGGCCACTATGATTAACCTAAACTAACAGAAGTTTAAGCCGTGGTTAATTAAGGGTGTGGGGCCCAGCTGTCAGTGTCACAGGGGCTAATTAGCAGGGTCATTAGCCCCTAACGACGGCGCCACGTCAGCACGTCGGAGACCAGCCGACGGCGACCACAGAACACGGCGGGGGCACGCCGGACTTGCGCTAGGGCGTCGGATTGGCGCGCTGAGGGCACCAGGGCATAGCCCTCGCTCTTGCGCATCCAGAGAGCCAAATGGGAGGGGTTGGGGTGGTTCGAGCTCGCCGGAGTCGAGCTCGTGGCGGTGGCCGGCGTTCGGGAGCAGCCGAGTATGGTGCTAGAGGGCACGGGAGGCGGAGCTACTGGTAGCTGCAGGTTCGTGGAGGCGCGCTGAGCACACTGGTGTACTCGGGTGGGAGCTCCAGTGGCTCTGGCCACGACAGCGACGAGGCACGGCGGCGGCGAGCTTCGGCCGTGGTGGAAGAAGGAGCTAGGGGACGAAATCAGGTGCGGGGAGTGAGGGGAAGAGAAGAGGAGCTCACGGGGAGTCGGACGAGACGCTAAGTGGGCTCGGGGACGTCCTGTCGGCGGCGAATCGAACGGCGGCGATTGTCGGCCGTGGCGATGAAGATGGCGGTGATGGCGTGGCTACAGGGCACCCGGCGTCGCATGCGTCGTGGTGGAGCTTCACGGGGTCGGGACGGAGCTCAGGGGTGTGGAGAGGGAGCGAGGGGGTGGCTGTGGCCGCGAGGGAGCTCGTCGGTGACGGCGGCTCCGTTCGGTCCGGGCGGGAGAGAGGGAGCAGAGGAGGGAGGGTCGAGGGGGGAGAGTGAGCGAAACGGTCAGCGGGATCGGGACGGCCTGCGGGAGTCGTCCACGCGGCCAGGGGCTCGTCGGCAAGCAGGAGGTGGCCGCGCGGCCGTGCGCGTGCGAGCACGCAGCTGCTTCGGGGCGAGGGGAGGAAGACGACGGAGGGCTGCAGTGGTGGGCTGGGCCGGCTTCTGCTGGGCCACCAGTGTTGGGCTGCGGGTAAGTGGCCCAGGTAGGTTTTCTGCTGTGTTTTATTTTTTTCTTCTGTTTTGTTTTATTAATTTATTTTGCCACTGTTTTGAATTTAAAATAATTCAAACAATGCCAAAAACTCCTCTGAATATTTTATATTGCTAGATGGACTTTTCCAAAAGCTTATAAAATATTTCAGGGGTATTTAAAATTATATTCTAATTATATGAATATAATTCAAATTCAAATAGCTAATGAATTAAATCCAAAGTCCCAAAAATAAATCCTTAAAAATGTTCAATATTTTTGGTTGGGACCAGAACCCTTACCAAAAATTATCAAACATTTAAGAAGAGCATTTTGGAGCAATGAATGAGATTTCTAGGGTTTTTGCCCCTCTTTTATTCAGGGTTTTTGAGGCTTCCAAAATTCCTCAGTTCAAGTTTCAGAATTTAACATGATGCACACACCAGGCAGCACCAGAAGCTAGGGATGTGACAACTCACCCCCACTAAACAAGAATCTCGTCTCGAGATTCAAGCGTAGGGTAGGATGAAGGGAAAACGCAAACTAGTACAATCTTCACGATCCAGGTTGCACTTCGAATGAACGTTGATTCGATCACCATCATTGTCTTGAAGTCTTGCCTTGAAAATTCCTGTCAACATGACATGGAGGGAAGAAGGAGACTCTAGAAGGGTCGATCTTCTCGAAGATCGAACAACTCACGGAATGAGACATAACAACATCTCTCGAGCTGAGAGACGAAGTACACATCCATAGGAATTGGAGTGAAGCAGATGACAATGGTTCACTAGGTAGACAACAATTCCAGACTCAAGGATGTGGTAAACGATTGTCACATAGCGAGGAGTTGAGTTGCCATGATACCATAACGATACACCTTAGGGAAGGTGACTCGTAGAGATATCCCCTTAAGTGGCAAAAAGAATTACTTTTGATTCAGAGATCATTGAAACTCTTTAAACCAGCCTAAGACAATTCTCGGGCGATCGTTTGGAGGGGGTCGGTGGAATGGCATACTCAAACTTGGATGATGTGGATTACCTTGTTGAAGACAACGTAATGGATGAATTTGCTTATCACCGGAAATGGAAGAGACCCATGGTAGAATGGCACATTGGCGGTGCAAGCTAAGAACAAAATGCAAATGCTGGGAATGATTCTGGTAACTGGGGAAGAACCCAACAACAGAGAGTGAATTCACTGTTTGAAAAGATCATAGCATTGCCGAGGAAACTGAGAGCAAACCCAGTTAGTGCCGATGATAACACCTAGCGCTTGTGCGTGCTCTCAAGAACTTGAGCATTTCCATATTCATCAAGGTTTTACCAACATCCGTGTCAAGAATCCTGGCAACACAACATACCACCATGATGAACAACGATGGACGATGCAGATGCATAGGAAGATAACATCAACTCAGATTTCACCCTAGCGAGGCCAAGGAAACAAAATCTGGATGATCGACCGAGAGACATTTAGCACTCCGCTTCTAATGTTCTCCTTGACGTGCTAGTGTAACCCATTCTTAGATATGGTTTGCTAACTAGAACATCAAGTAAAGGTCGGACTTCGGGAGCAATAGAATCCATAAGGAACAGTTACGGAGGTAAATCCTACGAAATCCTTATGGGGAGGTGGCCAACTTCCTCAAACAAGATACTACAATAATAGGTCTTCCGGCTGGGTGTGTTGGCCACGACATCCACCTTACCGGTTATCGAGGGACCAATATTATAGTTCTTGGGAAATATTCCAACCATCATATCTGCCTGAGACTCAGATCTGGTTGGTGTCAGGATATTCCAGACTCATCGAGTCTAGGAAGAAAAATGAAAGTTTGCAACACAAATCGACGAGATGACGTTGCAAGATTCTCAGGAAATGAACTACGATAGCAAGCTCCAAAACATGAGCTGGTTCTGCTACAAACATGTGAACACGTTGTTCCAGACAAGCATGCCCACATGGTAGTCTTACAATAAAACACTACCGAGTTCTGGTTGGGAGCCATCATCGAGGATATCGAAGTCTTTACGCAAGTCCATGGATTAGATCCCAAGCATAGACTTCTTTTCCTTGAACAAGTCAATCAGTGGCTTGGTGTGCTAGGATATACATATGGAATGAAGATGATCAGTCTAACAGACCACAGAATTCTTCGCACGTGCATGACCGACTTGGGATGATTCCAAAGGAGCAAAAACAAACTTTCTCGAATTCACGACGGCAACTTACATCAAAATGCACGTGAATCAAAGGAAGTCACTCCTTTCATCAAACAAGTACTTCATGAGCTAGCATGAAGAAAATGCTTTCAAAAGTTTCCAACACTAACTTAATGTTCAACAACATCATGGAGGAGATAAGGATGTTGTCAATGGGCTCAACAACAACTCATCGGAATTTCCCATATCACTGGACTTCCACCATCATGTGAACACAGTGATAGCATTGGTCAGACCCAAAAGATATAATGGTGTATGCTCGAGGGATCAACCACGAGTAAGACAACATTACGAACATCGTTGGTTCTGACTTGATTTGACGATAGCCCACACTCAAATCAAAGGATTGATAAGACAATAGGTCCAGCAACTGATCACAGGGACCAATCGATGAAGATATCATCTTTCTTCAACACACACTACACAAGAATATCCCTTTGGAACGAACTAAGTCAGGCAAGCTTTTATCTTCCAACCCTCCAAGTTGTCGTTTAGCTTAACCAACTAGCTCAGGGATATCTAACACCGATTCTTGGAGAGAAGGTGGTTCACAAGAAACCAACTTGATCACGAGCTCAACATAGCGGTCAGGTGACAACCTGGTAATACTTCCGAGAAGATCTTCGGAAATCATGAACCACCGATATGTTACTAAGCTCGAGAACAATCTTGCTTTTCAGGGCAAGACGATATGATCAAATGGGTGAGGACTTGACAAGATCCTAACTCATCAATCGAAGGGTGCACCAAAATAAGGACTAGGTAGCACGATCAATCTTAGAATGGTGATTCAAAAACCAACACACTAAGAATGAAATTATTGTCCTTTAACTACCCAGCAACGAGGTTGCTGGGCGTATTGATTTCACACATCACAATTCATTTGTCGGTATTCCGGTTGCATCAACACGAAGACCGAGGAATGACTAATGATGGCAAGAAGTATCACGGTACCAAGAGTTCATAGGATGGTGTGCAATTCCTATAACAATCCCGATATAAAGATGGTAATACTCCAAGGTAGAACAGAACAAAAGTTGGATTAGCAATTGATCTGCGGAGCACAACTTCTTTGACCCAATCCTGGATATGGAAGAGGTACTGGAGTTTGTTTCTCCTATTCATTCTGAAATAGAATGGCTTGGCGGACCACAAGGGTAATAGGCATCGACGAACGAATGCACGCATACTCTTGACTATCAATTGATAGACGAGGGTCAGAAGACAACTAAAGAGGGACAACTCAAAGAAACATACGATTTTCTGAGTTGTGGATGCATGGTTTAGCATGTCGAACGAATTCCACATATTTCTTCCGGATAACCCATGCAGAAAGGTAGAACTGGCAGAGTCACAATGTAGAATCGAGAACCCATCGAGAGCACTCTGATTGTGATCTTTCGATCAGCGAGGAACATCTGCCATAAGCGGTTCATAGTATTTGGAAGAAAGGAATACCACGAACATCGAGGACTAATGCAAAGGTTACTAATAACCTAAAGGAACGAGCAAAACTATCAACATGAAGCAAGTAGGGTGAATCTCGGGTTCAAAACCCAGGGATAGAATACCTACTACTAAATGGCATCACGGGATGCTTTCGATAATGACGGCCAGAGTCATCACACTGGAACATAAATCATGGCTAGACTACTAGATGATCCCCTGAGACACCTAGGGTCATAATAGTAACTCCAACATAATGTCAAGGCAATAGAATACCTCAACTCAACAATTAGTGTGATTGAGCTGGCATAAAGGAACATCGAAACCAGAGGGAAAGGATTTTGCAAAAGCATCAGACTATTTAGAAACCTGGAATGACTCGGACAGCATAACGGCTGTAAATGCTCAGAAAAGATTTGAGACATTCACAAAAATGGTGGCATAACCACTCAGAAGCACAATATCAAGGTCTCGAGATCAATAATTAACATACAGAAGTAGTAGAACTGAACTCAAGCTTAGAATCCAACAATCTATAAGTCTACAGATTAGTAACACGTGATCCTGATAGAAAGAAGAGATAGCCTAGTTCTTAATCCCCGCAGGAAAGATAAGATGACTCAGATCAGAAGGCATAAGGTATAAGGAGTAAAAAGAGCCTTACGTTCCATCCCACAATCAATTCCCTTATATAACTAAAGAATTTCTAGACTCAACTTCGACCAGTTTGGCTTGGTAATCCTACAGGCAGTCAAGCTCTGATACCAACGCTGTCAGGACCCCGACTCAATGCCACATCGATCTAGCATGTAACACCTCATATCACTTTGCGGCCTCACGCACGGTATTCCCACGGGTGTCACCTTACCTTTGCCCGGGACCGTTTGCGCCTTTTGGCACACGTATATGACAGTGTCGCTAGCATCCATATGATAAGGAGCCCGGGCTGACATGGCTAGTCGTAAACCCAAAGTGGCACAGACTTACAGGGACAGGCATCCATGACCCAGCATCGAACGTGTCGGTCATCAGCGAGTGAATCCAGGCTGTAGCACTGGGCTAGCAGGACTCCGGTGAACCGGGCTGTAGCGGGCTAACAGGACTCCGGTATTCATCGCGTGACATTTCCCCGAAGGGACAGACACAGGAACGAAGAAGGACACATGCCGGCCAGCCTAAGTGTTCCGGAGCAGTAGCAAGCTACCAAGGCTCAATGGAAACACTAGGAGACATTTCCCGGTAAGAGAGGCTACTAAGATAAACAACTAGATGGTCAGATCCCACACATACCAAGCATTTCAATAACATACACACAATATGCTCGATATGTGCAAATACAACATGGCATCACAACATGACTCTACGACTCAAGTATTTAATCAATAGGCTCCGAGGAGCGAGATATTACAAACATGGGTCTCATGACCCAACACTCAGAGCATACAAGTCAAAGCACAAGCGGAAGCTTAACATGTCTGAGTACAGACATCTATAAATGAAAAAGGCTGAGAAGCCTGACTATCTACCAGATCCTGCCGAGGGCACAAGATCGTAGCTGAGGTAACAAGCTAAACGTCGAAGTCCACGCGGAACTACTAGTGAGACCGAAGTCTCTCTGCAAAAACATAAAATAGGCAAACGTGAGTACAAATGTACCCAGCAAGACTTACATCAGAACTAACTACATATGCATCATTATCAACAAAGGGGATGGTGGGGTTTAACTGCAGCAAGCCAGCTTTGACTCGGTGGCTATCCTGAACTACGACTGCAATGTAACTCTTTTGAGGTGGCGCACACGAGTCCACATATTCACCATATCAATACACCACTATGGATCCGCTCCCGTCTCCCTACGAGAACGCCATCCATAGCACTCACGCTTATCTTGCGTATTTTAGAGTATCCACTTTCACTTGTCTATGAACTGTACAAGGGGTCCAAGTTTCCATATCCGAGGAATCCGGCTATTCGAATAGATGATGTTAACCCTGCAGGGGTGTACTTCTTCACACACGCTTTCGCCACTTATCGCCCTGTACACGTCATGTACCTCGGCAACCTTCAAGCGGAAGCCGGGCGAGGGAGTCGGCCACGACCTGACTAACCGAACAAGTCTCTAGTCCAGGTTTATCGCCTATTCGGGTTCCATCCGCAAGGAGATCCGGCCGGGGTGTCGCTCACGGCCCCAAACGATGTGAGCAGGGTTCCCAAGCCCACCATCCGGGTGCCACTTGGTACACCGTGCCACTGTGCCTAGTCTGTCCCAAGCCCACCTGTACCGGGTGCCACTTGGTAGACTACTAACACTACCTACAAACACCAGAAACTAGTTGCAACTCCTGGACAGAGATCATGTTGATTAATAAGTCGAGAGGGGCACTTAAGCATTCCAATGTGTGGTAGTAGCTGGTCATGGATCACAAACACAGAACTCAGTTCCTGAGGACGGCTGCAATGAGACAACCCACCATGTACTCCTACATGGCCTCTCACCGCTACCTTTACCAAATCGTGTTCACACACTTAGCTCACACACATTGGGACATGTTCACACGCCTCTGATTCATCCCCGATGAATCAGACCTGACACAACTCTAAGCAGTAGCAGGCATGACAAACAAGCATGAATGAGTAGGCACAACAGGGCTCAAACAACTCCTACTCATGCTAGTGGGTTTCATCTATTTACTGTGGCAATGACAGGTCATGCAGAGGATAAAGGGGTTCAGCTACCGCAGCAAGTAACAAATATGTCGTTGTTGTCCTAATGCAGTAAAAGAGAGCAGGAGCGAGAGAGTGGGATTTTATCGGAATGAACAAGGGGGTTTTGCTTGCCTGGCACTTCTGAAGATAGCATTGAGTCTTCATCAGTGTCAACGATCACATCGTCGATACAACGTCTACCGAGGGGGGAACAACACCGGCAAACACAGAAGAAACACAATCAATGCAATGCACAATATGATGCATGCTATGACATGGCAATATGAATGTGTTTTGGGCTAATGCAACTAGCAACAGATTAAATGAAGTTGGTTTGAATACAAGATTCAAATTCAAACTCCATATGTGATTATTCAAATGCCATTTAATTCATTTGTCCTAAACAGTAGTGATAAGTTGTTCTAACATGCATGAAAATGGTACAGATGGATTCCTTGAATTTTTCTGATAATTTTTCATATATAAATTATTTAATTTGGAGTTACGGTTGAATTTCTATGATTTATTGAAGTTTTAGCTATTTTCTGGAATTTCCTGAATATTTTTAAATCCAGAAAATACTTATTGCGTCAGCCCCACGTCACAGTGACGTCAGCAGGGTCAACTGGGCTGGTCCGGGTCAAACCTGACCAGTGGGGTCCACTGGTCAGTGACACAGTGCTGCCCAGGGTCAATGACAGGTGGGTCCGGCCAATGACCACGTCAGCAAAGTCAACCTGACGCGTGGGGCCACTATGATTAACCTAAACTAACAGAAGTTTAAGCCGTGGTTAATTAAGGGCATGGGGCCCAGCTGTCAGTGTCACAGGGGCTAATTGGCAGGGTCATTAGCCCATAATGACGGCGCCACGTCAGCACGTCGGAGACCAGCCGACGGCGACCACAGAACACGGCGGGGGCACGCCGGACTTGCGCTAGGGCGTCGGATTGGCGCGCTGAGGGCACCAGGGCATAGCCCTCGCTCTTGCGCATCCAGAGAGCCAAATGGGAGGGGTTGGGGTGGTTCGAGCTCGCCGGAGTCGAGCTCGTGGCGGCGGCCGGCGTTCGGGAGCAGCCGAGTATGGTGCTAGAGGGCACGGGAGGCGGAGCTACTGGTAGCTGCAGGTTCGTGGAGGCGCGCTGAGCACACTGGTGTACTCGGGTGGGAGCTCCAGTGGCTCTGGCCACGACGGCGACGAGGCACGGCGGCGGCGAGCTTCGGCCGTGGTGGAAGAAGGAGCTAGGGGACGAAATCAGGTGCGGGGAGTGAGGGGAAGAGAAGAGGAGCTCACGGGGAGTCGGACAAGACGCTAAGTGGGCTCGGGGACGTCCTATCGGCGGCGAATCGAACGGCGGTGATTGCCGGCCGTGGCGATGAAGATGGCGGTGATGGCATGGCTACAGGGCACCCGGCGTCGCATGCGTCGTGGTGGAGCTTCACGGGGTCGGGACGGAGCTCAGGGGTGTGGAGAGGGAGCGAGGGGGTGGCTGTGGCCGCGAGGGAGCTCGTCGGTGACGGCGGCTCCGTTCGGTCCGGGCGGGAGAGAGGGAGCAGAGGAGGGAGGGTCGAGAGGGGAGAGTGAGCGAAACGGTCAGCGGGATCGGGACGGCCTGCGGGAGTCGTCCACGCGGCCAGGGGCTCGTCGGCAAGCAGGAGGTGGCCGCGCGGCCGTGCGCGTGCGAGCACGCAGCTGCTTCGGGGCGAGGGGAGGAAGACGACGGAGGGCTGCAGTGGTGGGCTGGGCCGGCTTCTGCTGGGCCACCAGTGTTGGGCTGCGGGTAAGTGGCCCAGGTAGGTTTTCTGTTCTGTTTTATTTTTTTCTTCTGTTTTGTTTTATTAATTTATTTTGCCACTGTTTTGAATTTAAAATAATTCAAACAATGCCAAAAACTCCTCTGAATATTTTATATTGCTAGATGGACTTTTCCAAAAGCTTATAAAATATTTCAGGGGTATTTAAAATTATATTCTAATTATATGAATATAATTCAAATTCAAATAGCTAATGAATTAAATCCAAAGTCCCAAAAATAAATCCTTAAAAATGTTCAATATTTTTGGTTGGGACCAGAACCCTTACCAAAAATTATCAAATATTTAAGAAGAGCATTTTGGAGCAATGAATGAGATTTCTAGGGTTTTTGCCCCTCTATTATTTAGGGTTTTTGAGGCTTCCAAAATTCCTCAGTTCAAGTTTCAGAATTTAACATGATGCACACACCAGGCAGCACCAGAAGCTAGGGATGTGACACATAGATTCATCAAAATAAGCAAACAACACAAGAAAAACAGAAACTGTCAAAAACAGAACAGTCTGTAGTAATCTGGAAGTTTCGAATACTTCTGTAACTCCAAAAATTCAGAAAATTAGGACGTCCTAAATAATTTATATATTGATCTACTGCAGTTGGAATTGGTATTTTATCGCTCTCTGGTTAAAAATGAAAATTATTCTCGTGAGCGCATACTTTCTGTTTTTTACAACAAGATCAAATAACAATCACCCAAGACGATCCTAAAGGCTTTACTTGGGACAAACACTAATTAAAACATAAAAACACTATCATAACATAGGATAGATGATTTATTTATTACTAAACAGGAACAAAAATAAAATTGGGTTGCCTCCCAACAAGCGCTATCGTTTAACGCCCCTAGCTAGGCATAAAAACAAGAATAGATCTAGGTATTGCCATCTTTGGTGTTGGGAAACAAAAGAGAAAATTTATTATCTATAGCATTTATATTTCTATTTTAGAAAGCACGTGGCCATTAATGGTGGAAGAAAGATTAAGCACGCTACGGAAATTTGCATCTAAGCTAGCCTTCATCTCTTTGATAATTTCATTTTGATAAAAGCACAAAAGAGAGGAGGATTCAACCTTCTCACTTATGGGATGCCCAAATATGGTTTTCATCTTTTCATAGGTATCTACGGCATCCCCCTCAAGAAAACCTTCTTCAAAAATAGAATCTAAAACTTGTTTGAACAAAGAGGGTAAGCCAACATAAAAGATTTTTAGGTATATCTCAATTTGATACTGGGGCACATAGTAGCTCGGATCCTTAATAACCTAGCCCAAGCGTCTTTCAAAGACTCATCAAGAAAATAACGAAAAATTCCGGGGTCATCCTCATCAAAATTATTCAAACTCTCATTGATAACCTCAGTAGGTCTTTCCATAGCGTCATTGTTTGTAAGCTTAGAAAGGACAAAGGGGATGTCCAAAGTAAAACACGGGAGAAAGCCCCTAGCCCTTTTTGATTAGGCCATGGCGAAAGAAAGGAAAATAGGAAAGAGGCAAACTAAAAAGGGCAAATAAAACGGCAAAGGTGAAGTGGGGGAGAGGAAAACGAGAGGCATATGGCAAATAATGTAATGCGAGGGATAAGAGTTTGTGATGGGTACTAGGTATGTCTTGACCTGAGCGTAGATCTCCCTGGCAACGGCGCCAGAAATTCTTCTTGCTACCTCTTGAGCATGCGTTGGTTTTCCCTTGAAGAGGAAAGGGTGGTGTAGCAAAGTAGCGTAAGTATTTCCCTCAGTTTTTGAGAACCAAGGCATCAATCCAGTAGGAGACTACACGCAAATCGCCTAGTACCTGCACAAACAATCAAGAACCTTGCAACCAACACGATAAAGGGGTTGTCAATCCCTTCACGACCACTTGCAAAAGTGAGAGCAGATAAAGACAATAAGATAAATATTTTTGGTATTTTTGTTGAATAGATTGAAAAGTAAAGATTGCAAAATAAATAGTAAACTAGAATTATAGATCGGAAACTTATATGATGTAAAGTAGACCCGGGGGCCATAGGTTTCACTAGTGGCTTCTCTCAAGATATCATATATTACAGTGGGTGAACAAATTACTGCTGAGAAATTGATAAAAAGCGCATAGTTATGAGAATATCTAGGCATGATCATGAACATAGGCATCACGTCCATGTCAAGTAGACCAAAACAATTTTGCATCTACTACTATTACTCCACACATCGACTGCTATCCAGCATGCATCTAGAGTATTAAGTTCATAAGAACGGAGTAACACATTAGGCAAGATGACATGATGTAGAGGGATAAACTCAAGAAATATGATATAAACCCCATCTTTTTATCCTCGATGGCAACAATACAATACGTGTCGGTTCCCTTTCTATCACTGGGATCGAGCACCGCAAGATTGAACCCAAAGCTAAGCACTTCTCCCATTGCAAGAGAGATCAATCTAGTAGGCCAAACTAAACCGATAATTTGAAGAGAATTGCAAAGATATCATATCATGCATATAAGAATTCAGAGAAGAATCAAATATTGTTCATAGATAATCTTCATCATAAACCCACAATACATTGGATCTCGGCAAACACACCGCAAAAAGTATTACAATGAATAGATCTCCAAGAACATCGAGGAGAACTTTGTATTGAGATCCAAAGAGAGAGAAGAGGCCATCTAGCTAATAACTATGGACCCGAAGATCTGTGGTAAACTACTCACACATCATCGGAGAGGCTATGTTGTTGATGTAGAAGCCCTCCGTGATCGAATCCCCCTCCGGCAGATCGCTGAAAAAGGACCCAAGATGGGATCTCACGGGTACAGAAGGTTGCGGCGGTGGAAAAGTGGTTTCGTGGCTCTCCTGGATGTTTTCAGGGTATAAGAGTATATATAGGTGAAAGAAGTAGGTCAGTTGAGCTACGAGGGGGGGCACGAGGGTGGGGGTGTGCCTCCCTACCTCGTGGCCACCTTGTTGCTTCCTTGATCTCCACTCCAAGTCTCCTGGATTGCGTTTGTTCCAAAAAAAGGTTTCGTTCCATTTGGATTCCGTTTGATATTCCTTTTCTGTGAAACACTGAAATAGGCAAAAAACAGCAACTGGCACTGGGCCTCCGGTTAATGGGTTAGTCCCAAAAATAATATAAAAGTGCATAGTGCAGCCCATTAAACTTCCAAAACAGATAATATAAAAGCATGGAACAATAAAAAATTATAGATACACTGGAGACGTATCGATGGGTCAAGTCAATCACATCATTCTCTAATGATGTGATCTCATTCATCAAATGACAACTCATGTCTATGGCTAGGAAACTTAACCATCTTTGATTAACGAGTTAGTCAAGTAGAGGCATACTAGTGACACTCTGTTTGTCTATGTATTCACACATGTACTAAGTTTCCGGTTAATACAATTCTACCAAGAATAATAAATATTTATCATGATATAAGGAAATGTAAATAGCAACTTTATTATTGCCTCTAGGGCATATTTCCTTTAGTCTCCCACTTCCACTAGAGTCAATAATCTAGATTACATTGTAATGATTCTAACACCCATGGAGTCTTGGTGTTGATCATGTTTTGCTCATGAGAGAGGCTTAGTCAACGGGTCTGCAACATTCAGATCTCTATGTATCTTGCAAATATCTATGTCTCCCTCCTTGACTTGATCGCGGATGGAATCTAAGGGGTTGTTTGGATAGCAAATATTAGGCGTTGGTTTATAGAAAATGAGTTTTTAGCTGATTTTTAGCAAAACCAATTTTACTATTATTTCGGTTAAGAATGAGTTTGTATAAGACTACGTTTGGGTTGGAGAGTGTGTTTGTCAGTTCCTTTTTCGATAATGATTCAGAGTACTATTCCTATTCTGCGGTGAGCTTCTTATTTTCCCGTCACATTCCGTCGAGGTATGCAAATACAGGAGAGTTGACTCATCGATCTCGCCGGACAGCCGTGTACACGCTCATGTAGAAGCTAGCTACTGAGGCAAGCGCTCGATCAATTCGATCCGCCTGCTACCGGACGCACGAAATTACGGCCATGAACACGCACACAGATGTAGAATCTTGCTGCCTAGAGCGATGGCTGGATCAATTCTATCGGCCGGCTGCAGAAGTCACAAAACGATGCCGCCCACATGTGTATCTAGAAGCTAGCTACCGACGGGAACAAGCTGGATTGATTTGATCTGCTGGCTTCCGAGTTCCGATGCATGTACACGCTCAAGGAGCTGACCTTGGCGGCGACAACGACAAGACGGACGGCGCAGAAGAAGCGGCGGCCGGCGGCAGGCGGCCGGCGGCTAGAGGATGACGTCGTCGAGGTGTGGCACACTAGTGAGAGCCCATCGAGGCTGTCGCCGATCACGGGCACATCTGCATATTCTAATTCTTTGGCTGATGAACGTGCCCATGAGGATCAGCGAGAGAGATATAGGAATCGCGTTTATAGAAAAATGACTAATAGTCGTTTTTGTACAAACCTGAAATTCCAGGTTTATAGGAATCCAGTTTTGCATATCCATGGATTAGTTAGAAGACCCAAACGTGGTTTTAGTCGGTTAAACAGTTTTTTTGTTTTATATAGAACCGATTCTCTATATTCCATCTATCCAAACAACCCCTAAGCGTCTCTTGATGTGCTTGGTTCTCTTGTGAAATCTAGATTCCTTTGCCAAGGCAATTGCACTAGTATTGTCACAAAAGATTTTCATCGGACCCGATGCACTAGGTATGACACCTAGATCGGATATGAACTCCTTCATCCAGACTCCTTCATTTGCTGCTTCTGAAGTAGGTATGTATTCCACTTCACACGTAGATCCCGCCACGACGCTTTGCTTAGAACTGCAGCAACTGACAGCTCCACCATTCAATAAAAATATGTACCCGGTTTGTGACTTAGAGTCATCCGGATCAGTGTCAAAGCTTGCATCGACGTAACCATTTACGACGAGCTCTTTGTCACCTCCATAAACGAGAAACATATCCTTAGTCCTTTTCAGGTATTTCAAGATATTCTTGACTACTGCCCAGTGATCCACTCTTGGCTTACTTTGGTACCTCCCTGCTAAACAAATAAAAAGGCACACATCTGGTCTGGTACACAACAGTGCATACATGATAGAACCTATGGCTGAAGCATAGGGAATGACTTTCATTTTCTCTCTATCTTCTGAAGTGGTCGGGCATTGAGTCTGACTCAACTTCACACCTTATAACACTAGCAAGAACCCTTTCTTTGCTTGATCCATTTTGAACTTCTTAAAAACTTTATCAAGGTATGTGCTTTGTGAAAGTACAATGAAGCATCTTGATCTATATCTATAGATCTTGATGCCCAATATATAAGCAGCTTCACCTAGGTCTTTCATTGAAAAATTCTTATTCAAGTATCCTTTTATGCTATTCAGAAATTCAGTATCATTTCCAATCAACAATATGTCATCCCCATATAGTATTAGAAATGCTACAGAGCTCCCACTCATTTTCTTATAAATACAGGCTTCTCCAAAAGTCTGTATAAAACCATATGCTTTGATCACACTATCAAAGTGTATATTCCAACTCCGAGATGCTTGCACAAGTCCATAAATGGATCGCTGGAGCTTACACACTTTGGTAGCAACTTTTGGATCGACAAAACCTTCTGGTTGCATCATATATAACTCTTCTTTAAGATATCCATTAAGGAATGCAGTTGACATCCATTTGCCAAATTTCATAATCATAAAATGCGGCACTTGCTAACATGATTCGGACGGACTTGAGCATCACTACGGCTGAGAAGGTCTCATCGTAGTCAACTCCTTGAACTTTTCGAAAACCTTTCGCAACAAGTCGAGGTTGGTAGACAGTAACATTACCGTCAGTGTCAGTCTTCTTCTTAAAGATCCATTTATTCTCTATGGCATGCCGATCATCGGGCAAGTCAACCAAAGTCCACACTTTGTTCTCATACATGGATCCCATCTCATATTTCATGGCTTCGAGCCATTTGGCGGAATCTGGGCTCATCATCGCTTCCTCATAGTTCGTAGGTTCATCATGGTCAAGTAACATGACCTCTAGAACAGGAGTACCGTACCACTCTGGTGCGGATCTTACTCTTGTTGACCTAGGAGGTTCGGTAGTAACCTGATCAGAAGTTTCATGATCATCATCATTAGCTTCCTCGCTAATTGGTGGAGGAATCACTCGAACTGATTTCTGTGATGAACTACTTTCCAATAAGGGAGCAAGTACATTTACCTCATCAAGTTCTACTTTCCTCCCACTCACTTCTTTCGAGAGAAACTCCTCTCTAGAAAGGATCCATTCTTAGCAACAAATATCTTGCCTTCGAATATGTGATAGAAGGTTTACACAACAGTCTCCTTTGGGTATCCAATGAAGAAACATTTCTCCGATTTGGGTTCGAGCTTATCAGGTTGAAGCTTTTTCACATAAGCATCACAGCCCCAAAGTTTAAGAAATGACAACTTGGGTTTCTTGCCAAACCACAGTTCATATGGTGTCATCTCAACGGATTTCGATGGTGCCCTATTTAATGTGAATGCAGCGGTCTCTAAAGCATAACCTCAACATGATAGTGGTAAATCAGTAAGAGACATCATAGATCGCACCATATCTAATAAAGTGCGGTTACGATGTTCGGACACACCATTACGCTGTGGTGTTCCAGGTGGCATGAGTTGCGAAACTATTCCACATGTTTCAAATGAAGACCAAACTCATAACTCAGATATTCACCTCCACGATCAGATCATAGAAACTTAATTTTCCTGTTACGATGATTTTCCACTTCACTCTGAAATTCTTTGAACTTTTCAAATGCTTCAGACTTATGTTTCATCAAGTAGATATACCCATATCTGCTGAAATCATATGTGAAGGTTAGAAAATAGAGATACCCGTGACGAGCATCAACACTCATCGGACCGCATACATTAGTATGTATTATTTCCAATAATTCTGTTACTCGTTCCATTGTTCTAGAGAATGGAGTCTTAGTCATCTTGCCGTTCGCAAGCATCAAGTGATTCATAATCAAGTGATTCCAAAAGCCCATCAGCATGGAGTTTCTTCATGTGCTTTATACCAATATGACCTAAATGGCAGTGCCACAAATAGGTTGCACTATCATTATTAAACTTATATCTTTTGGCTTCAATACTATGATTTATGTGTATCACTGCTATCAAGATTTAGCAAAAATAGACCACTCATCAAGGGTGCATGACCATAAAAGATATAACTCATATAAATAGAACAACCATTATTCTCTGATTTAAATGAATAACCGTCTCGCATCAAACAAGATCCAGATATAATGTTCATGCTTAACGCTGGCACCAAATAACAATTATTTAGGTCTAAAACTAATCCCGAAGGTAGATGTAGAGGTAGCGAGCCGACGGTGATCACATCGAGTTTGGAACCATTTCCCACATGCATCGTCATCTCGTCCTTAGCCAATCTTCGCTTAACCCATAGCCCCTATTTCAAGTTGCAAATATTAGCAACAGAACCAGTATCAAATACCCAAGCACTACTGCGAGCATTAGTAAGGTACCTATCAATAACATGTATATCAGATATACCTTTCACTTTGCCATCCTTCTTATCCGCCAAATACTTGGGGCAGTTTCGCTTCTAGTGACCAGTCCCTTTGCAGTAGAAGCACTCAGTTTCAAGCTTAGGTCTAGACTTTGGCTTCTTCACTTGAGCAGCAACTTGCTTGTCGTACTTCTTGAAGTTCCCCTTCTTCCCTTTGCCGTTCTTCTTGAAACTGGTGGTCTTGTTGACCATCAACACTTGATGCTCCTTCTTGATTTCTACCTCCGCAGCCTTTAACATCGCGAAGAGCTCGGGAATTGTCTTATCCATCCCTTGCATATTATAGTTCATCACAAAGATTTTGTAGGCTGGTGGCAGTGATTGCAGAACTCTGTCAATGACACTATCAATCAGAAGATTAACTCCCAGGTGAGTCACGTGATTGTGGTACCCGGACATTTTGAGTATGTGCTCACTGACAGAACTATTCTCCTCCATTTTGCACCTGTAGAACTTATTGGAGACTTCATATCTCTCAATCTGGGCATTTGCTTGAAATATTAACTTCAACTCCTGGAACATCTCATATGCTCCATGACGTTCAAAACGTCGTTCGAGTCCCGGTTCTAAGCCGTAAAGCATGGCACACTGAACTATCAAGTAGTCATCAGCTTTGCTCTACCAGGTGTTCATAACATCTGGAGTTGCTCTTGCAGCAGGTTTGGCACCTAGCGGTGCTTCCAAGACGTAATTCTTCAGTGCAGCAATGAGGATAATCCTCAAGTTACAGACCCAGTCCGTGTAGTTGCTACCATCATCTTTCAACTTAGCTTTCTCTAGGTATGCATTAAAATTCAATGGAATAACAACACGGGCCATTTATCTACAATAACATTGACATGCAAAATAATATCAGGTACTAAGTTCATGATAAATTAAAGTTCAATTAATCGTATTACTTAAGAACTCCCACTTAGATAGACGTCCCTCTAATCATCTAAGTGATCACGTGATCCATATCAACTAAACCATGTCCGATCATCACATGAGATGGAGTAGTTTTCAATGGTGAACATCACTATGTTGATCATATCTACTATATGATTCACGCTCGACCTTTCGGTCTCAGTGTTCCGAGGCCATATATGCATATGCTAGGATCATCAAGTTTAACCCGAGTATTCTGCTTGCGCAAAACTGGCTTGCACCCATTGTATGTGAACATAGAGCTTATCACACCCGATTATCACGTGGTGTCTCGGCACGACGACCTGTAGCAACGGTGCGTACTCAGGGAGAACACTTATACGTTGAAATTTAGTGAGAGATCATCTTATAATGCTACCATCGTACTAAGCAAAATAAGATGCATGAATGATAAATATCACATGCAATCACTATAAGTGATATGATATGGCCATCATCATCTTCTGCCTTTGACCTCCATCTCCAAAGCATCGTCATGATCACCATCGTCACCGTCTTGACACCTTGATCTCCATCGTAGCATCGTTGTCGTCTTGCCAACTATTGCTTCTATGAGTAACGCTACCGCTTAGTGACAAAGTAAAGCAATTACATGGCGATTGCATTTCATACAATAAAGCAACAACCATATGGCTCCCGCCAGTTGCCGATAATTGTGTTACAAAACAAGATCATCTCATACAACAATTTATATAATCACGTCTTGACCATATCACATCACAACATGCCCTGCAAAAACAAGTTAGAAGTCCTCTACTTTGTTGATGCAAGTTTTACATGGATGCTACGGGCTTAGCAAGAACCGTTCTTACCTACACATCAAAAACCACAACGCGGTATAGTGATTACTTTTTGATCTTCAGAAAGAACCCTGTTCACTTAATCTGATTCAACTAAAGTTCGAGAAACTGGCACCCGCAAGCCACCTGTGTGCAAAGCACGGTGGTAGAACATGTCTCATGAACGTGGTCATGTAATGTCGGTCCGGGCCGCTTCATCCAACAATACCGCCGAATCAAGAAACAACTAGTGATGGCAAGCAATATGTATATACCCACGCCCACAACTCCTTTGTGTTCTACTCGTGCATATAACATCTACGCATGAACCTGGCTCTGATACCACTGTTGGGGAACGCCGTATTTCAAAAAAATTCCTATGATCACGCAAGATCTATCTAGGTATGCATAGCAATGAGAGGGGAGAGTATGTCCACGTACCCTCGTAGACTGAAAGCAGAAGCGTTAAGTAACGCGGTTGATGTAGTCAAACGTCTTTGTGATCCAACCGATCAAGTACCGAATGCACGACACCTCTGTGATCTGCACACATTCAACTCGGTGATGTCCCTCGAACTCTAGATCCAACTGAGGCCGAGGGAGAGTTTCGTCAGCACAAAAGCATGTTGACGGTGATGATGAAGTTACCGATGCAGGGCTTCGCCTAAGCACTATGACAATATGACCGAGGTGAAATCTATGGAGGGGGGCACCGCACACGGCTAAGAGTGTTTATGGGGTGCCCCCTCCCCCGTATATAAAGAGGTGGAGGAGGGGAGGGCCGGCCTCCTATGGCGCGCCCCAAGGGGGGGATTCCTACTCCTAGTAGGAGTAGGTTTCCCCCCTTCCCTAGTTGGAGTAGGAGAAGAAGGAAGAGGGAGAGGGAGAGAAGGAATGGGGGGCCGCCCCCCTCCCAATTTGGATTGGGCTTGGGGGGAACGTGCCTCCGCCTCTCTCCCACCATGGCCCATTAAGGCCCATTAACTCCCTGGGGGGTTCCGGTAACCCCCCCCCCCCGGTACTCAGAAAAATGCCCGAACCTATCCAAAATCTTTCCGGTGTCCAATCATAGCCTTCCAATATATCAATCTTTATGTCTCGACCATTTCGAGACTCATCATCATGTACGTGATCACATCCGGGACTCCGAACTATCTTCGGTACATCAAATCACATAACTCACAATACATATCATCATCGAACGTTAAGCGTGTGGACCCTACAGGTTCGAGAACTATGTAGACATGACCGAGACTCATCTCCGGTCAATAACCAATAGCGGAAATTGGATGCTCATGTTGGTTCCTACATATTCTATGAAGATCTTTATCGGTTAAACCGCATAACAACATACATTTGTTCCCTTTGTCATCGGTATGTTACTTGCCCGAGATTCAATCGTCAGTATCATCATACCTAGTTCAATCTCGTTATTGGCAAGTCTATTTACTCATTCCGTAATGCAACATCCCTCAACTAACTCATTAGTCACATTGCTTGCAAGGCTTATAGTGATGTGCATTACCGAGAGGGCCTAGAGATACCTCTCCAACAATCAGAGTGACAAATCCTAAGCTCGATCTATGCCAACTGAACAAACACCATCGGAGACACCTGTAGAGCATCTTTATAATCACCCAATTACGTTGTGAAATTTGATAGCACACTAAGTGTTCCTCCTGTATTCGGGATTTTCATAATCTCATAGTCATAGGAACATGTATAAGTTATGGAGAAAGCAATAGAAATAAACTAAGCAATCATAGTGGTAAGCTAACGGATGGGTCAAGTCAATCACATCATTATCTAATGATGTGATCCTGTTCATTAAATGGCAACTCATGTCTATGTCTAGGAAACTTAACCATCTTTGATTAACGAGCTAGTCAAGTAGAGGCATACTAGTGACACTCTGTTTGTCCATGTATTCACACATGTACTAAGTTTCCGGTTAATACAATTCTAGCATGAATAATAAACATTTATCTTGATATAAGGAAATATAAATAACAACTTTATTATTGCCTCTAGGGCACATTTCCTTCAGTCCCCCACTTGCACTAGAGTCAATAATCTAGATTACATTGTAATGATTCTAACACCCATGGAGTCTTGGTGCTGATCATGTTTTGCTCGTGAGAGAGGCTTATTCAATGGGTCTGCAACATTCAGATCCGTATGTATCTTGCAAATCTCTATGTCTCCCTCTTGACTTGATCGTGAATGGAATTGAAGCATCTCTTGATGTGCTTGGTTCTCTTGTGAAATCTGGATTCCTTTGCCAAGGCAATTGCACCAGTATTGTCACAAAAGATTTTGATTGGACCCGATGCACTAGGTATGACACCTAGATCGGATATGAACTCTTTCATTTGCTCCTTCCGAAGCAGCTATGTATTCCGCTTCACACATAGATCCTGCCACGACGCTTTGCTTAGAACTGCACAAACTGACAGCTCCACCATTCAATAAAAATACGTATCCGGTTTGTGACTTAGAGTCATCCGGATCAGTGTCAAAGCTTGCATCGACGTAACCGTTTACGACGAGCTCTTTGTCACCTCCATAAACGAGAAACATATCCTTAGTCCTTTTCAAGTATTTCAGGATATTTTTGACCGCTGCCCAGAGATCCACTCCTGCATTACTTTGGTACCTCCCTACTATACTAATATCAAGGCACACATCAAGTCTGGTACACAGCATTGCATAAAATGATAGAACCTATGGCTGAAGCATAGGGAATGACTTTCATTTTCTCTCTATATTCTACAGTGGTCGAGCATTGAGTCTGACTCAACTTCACACCTTATAACACTAGCAAGAACCCTTTCTTTGCTTGATCCATTTTGAACTTCTTCAAAACATTATCAAGGTATGTGCTTTGTGAAAGTCCAATTAAACGTCGTGATCTATCTCTATAGATCTTGATGCCCAATATATAAGTAGCTTCACCGAGGTCTTTCATTGAAAAATTCTTATTCAAGTATCCTTTTATGCTATTCAGAAATTCAGTATCATTTCCAATCAACAATATGTCATCCACATATAATATCAGAAATGCTACAGAACTCCCACTCACTTTCTTCTAAATACAGGCTTCTCCAAAAGTCTGTATAAAACCATATGCTTTGATCACACTATCAAAGCGTATATTCCAACTCCAAGATGCTTGCACGAGTCCATAAATGGATTGCTGGAGCTTACACACTTTGTTAGCACCATTTGGATCGACAAAACCTTTTGGTTGCATCATATATAACTCTTCTTTAAGATATCCATTAAGGAATGCAGCTTTGACATCCATTTGCCAAATTTCATAATCATAAAATGCGGCACTTGCTAACATGATTTGGACGGACTTAAGCATCGCTACGGGTGAGAAGGTCTCATCGTAGTCAACTCCTTGAACTTGTTGAAAACCTTTCGCAACAAGTCGAGCTTGGTAGACAGTAACATTACCGTCTGCGTCAGTCTTCTTCTTGAAGATCCATTTATTATCTATGGCTTGCCGATCATCGGGCAAGTCAACCAAAGTCCACACTTTGTTCTCATACATGGATCCCATCTCAGATTTCATGGCGTGAAGCCATTTTGCGGAATCTGGGCTCATCATTGTTCCTCATAGTTCGTAGGTTCGTCATGGTCAAGTAACATGATCTCTAGAATAGGATTACCGTACCACTCTGGTGCGGACCTTACTCTGGTTGACCTACGAGGTTCGGTAGTAACTTGATCAGAAGTTTCATGATCATCATCATTAGCTTCCTCACTAATTGGTGTTGGAATCACTGGAACTAATTTCTGTGATGAACTACTTTTCAATAAGGGAGCAGGTACAGTTACCTCATCAAGTTCTACTTTCCTCCCACTCACATCTTTCTTGAGTAACTCCTTCTCTAGAAAGGATCCATTCTTAGAAACGAATATCTTGCCTTCGGATCTCTGATAGAAGGTGTACCCAACAGTCTTCTTTGGGTATCCTATGAAGACACATTTCTCCGATTTGGATTCGAGCTTATCAGGTTGAAGCTTTTTCACATAAGCATCTCAGCCCCAAACTTTTAGAAATGACAACTTGGGTTTCTTGCCAAACTACAGTTCATATGTTGTCGTCTCAACGGATTTTGATGGTGCCCTATTTAACATGAATGCAGCCGTCTCTAAAGCATAACCCCAAAATGATAGCGGTAAATCAGTAAGAGACATCTAATAAAGTGCGGTTACGACGTTTGGACACACCATTACGCTGTGGTGTTCCACGTGGCCTGAGTTGCGAAACTATTCCGCGTTGTTTCAAATGAAGACAAAACTCATAACTCAAATATTCACCTCCATGATCAGATGATAGAAACTTAATCTTCCTATTACGATGATTTTCCACTTCACTCTGAAATTCTTTGAACTTTTCAAATGTTTCAGACTTATGTTTCATCAAGTAGATATACCCATATCTGCTCAAACCATCTATGAAGGTTAGAAAATAATGATACCCGCCACGAGCATCAACACTCATCGGACCGCATAACTCACTATGTATTATTTCCAATAAGTCTATTGCTCATTCCATTGTTCCGGAGAACTGAGTCTTAGTCATCTTGCCCATGAGGCATGGTTCGCAAGCATCAAGTGATTCCAATAGCCCATCGGCATGGAGTGTCTTCATGCGCATTACACCAATATGACCTAAACGGTAGTGCCACAAATAAGTTGCACTATCATTATTAAACTTATATCTTTTGGCTTCAATAATATGAATATGTGTATCACTACTATCATGATTAGCAAAAATAGACCACTCATCAAGGGTGTGTGACCATAAAAGATATTGCTTTGATAAATAGAGCAACCATTATTCTCTGATTTAAATGAATAACCGTCTCGCATGAAACAAGATCCAATTATAATGTTCATGCTTAACGCTGGCACCAAATAACAATTATTCATGTCTGAAACTAATCCCGAAGGTAGATGTAGAGGTAGCGTGCCGACGGCGATCACATCGACTTTGGAACCATTTCCCACATGCATCATCATCTCATCCTTAGCCAAGCTTCTCTTAACCCGTAGCCCCTGTTTCGAGTTGCAAATATTAGCAACAAAACCAATATCAAATACCCAGGCGCTACTGCGAGCATTAGTAAGGTACACATCAATAACATGTATATCAAATATACCTTTCACTTTGGCATCCTTCTTATCCGCCAAATACTTGGGGCAGTTCCGCTTCCAGTGACCAGTCCCTTTGCAGTAGAAGCATTCAGTCTCAGCCTTAGGTCCATACTTGAGCTTCTTCACTTGAGCAACAACTTGCTTGTTGTTATTCTTGAAGTTCCCCTTCTTCCATTTGCCCTTCTTCTCGAAACTGGTGGTGTTGTTGACCATCAACACTTGATGCTCCTTCTTGATTTCTACCTCCGCAGCCTTTAGCATCGCAAAGAGCTCGAGAATTGTCTTATCCATCCCTTGCATATTATAGTTCATCACGAAGCTTTTGTAGCTTGGTGGCAGTGATTGAAGAACTCTATCAATGACACTATCAACTGGAAGATTAACTCCCAGCTGAGTCAAGTGATTGTGGTACCCAAACATTCTGAGTATGTGCTCACTGACAGAACTATTCTCCTCCATTTTGCAGCTGTAGAACTTATTGGAGACTTCATATCTCTCAATCTGGGCATTTGCATGAAATATTAAGTTCAACTCCTGGAACATCTCATATGCTCCATGACGTTCAAAACGTCGTTGAAGTCCCGGTTCTATGCCGTAAAGCATGGCACACTGAACTATCAAGTAGTCATCAGCTTTGCTCTATCAGGTGTTCATAATATCTAGAGTTGCTCCTGCAGCGGGTTTGGAAACTAGCGGTGCTTCGAGGACATAATTCTTCTGTGCAGCAATGAGGATAATCCTCAAGCTACGAACCCAGTCCTTGTAGTTGCTACCATCATCTTTCAACTTAGCTTTCTCTAGTAACGCATTAAAACAACACGGGCCATTTATCTACAATAACATAGACATGCAAAATACTATCAGGTACTAAGTTCGTGATAAATTAAAGTTCAACTAATCATATTACTTAAGAACTCTCACTTAGACAGACATCCCTCTAATCATCTAAGTGATCACGTGATCCATATCAACTAAACCATGTCCAATCATCACGTGAGATGGAGTAGTTTTCAATGGTGAACATCACTATGTTGATCATATCTACTATATGATTCACGCTCGACCTTTCGGTCTCAGTGTTCCGAGGCCATATCTGCATATGCTAGGCTCGTCAAGTTTAACCCAAGTATTCTGCTTGTGTAAAACTGGCTTGCACCCGTTGTATGTGAACGTAGAGCTTATCACCCCCGATTATCACGTTCTATCTCGGCACGACGAACTGGAGCAACGGTGCATACTCGAGGAGAACACTTATACCTTTAAATTTAGTGAGAGATCATCTTATAATGCTACCGTCGTACTAAGTAAAATAAGATGCATAAAGGATATACATCACATGCAATCAATATAAGTGATATGATATGGCCATCATCATCTTGTGCCTTTGATCTCCATCTCCAAAGCACAGTCATGATCGCCATCGTCACCGGCTTGACACCTTGATCTCCATCGTAGCATCATTGTCGTCTCGCCAACTATTGCTTCTACGACTATCGCTACTGCTTAGTAATAAAGTAAAGCAATTACATGGAGATTGCATTTCATACAATAAAGCGACAACCATATGGCTCCTGCTAGTTGCCGATAACTATGTTACAAAACATGATAATCTCATACAACAATTTATATAATCACGTCTTGACCATATCACATCACAACATGCCCTGCAAAAACAAGTTTGACGTCCTCTACTTTGTTGTTGCAAGTTTTATGTGGCTGCTACGGGCTTAGCAAGAACTATCGTGGAAATGTCACGACATATGTCCTAGTGTGAGGACTTAGTCGTGAGACCATCCCGTTGAGGTTAGCTTAAAGGGGTTACACAGGACAAAGGACACGGAAGTTTATACTAGTTTGGCCCCTTACGAAGGTAAAAGCCTAGTCCAATTTGTAGTTGGTATTGCTAGGGTTTCGATGAACAGGGAGCCAATACGCTTGACCCGGCTCTCGATCTCTTTTTTCCCGTCCCTAAACCTTCGCCGGGTTGTCCCTTTATATAAACAGGTTGACGCCCGGTGGTTTACAGAGTCCCGGCCAGCTCATAAACGTGTCCGGCTCGATTTCTACCTTTTCTCATCTTACAACACAAGTTATACATCTTATGGCGGTTTATATCTATGGGTCATAATCTGCCTTTGGGCCTTGGGCCCTCTTGTTAACTCTCCTTCGTAAAGCGTCGCACTCCTTGTCCTCATAGGCTATGACAGGAACAACTCACTATGAGTATAATCCGGCCCCTCCTGGGTGGTTTATACTCAATAGTTATATCCCCAACATTAGGCCCCAGATTGATTTGAACCTATTCATGTCAATCTTCAGTACTTAGAAAAATTCCTTCTTCAATATCTTCACAAAAACCTTGTAAACCGTCGTGACGTCATCTTCCAAGACCATGATAATCTGTCGTGATGTCATCCGCCATTAACTTTACACAGAACCCAAATCTTTTAATGTATCTCCTTTAATGAACCTCCAAAAATCAAGGCGTCTGCATATGTACAGATCCGTTTTTGACCTCCTCGATTCTTGGGCCTGCCACTTATCCATCCACCTTATAAATAGGGTCGGGGGTCATTTTCATTTTCCCCTCGTGCCTCTTCGTCCCATCATCTTCCTCGCGTCGCCCCGGTGCTTCGGACTCCATCGCCGCCATCGGGCTTCACCTCTACTTCGACCTTGGCCGCTGCATCACCCTGAACGCACCAGAGAATCGCGGCACCTCTCCGCTGTTCCCTCAACACCAGTAAGCTTTCCTTTCCTCCATCCTAGATCTGCCTTTAGGGTTTGAGCGTTCGTCGGTGTTCATCACTGCGCGGTGACTCTTTGATTCAAACCTCGATATTCAACCTGTATAGTGATGGCCATAGTCCTTATTTTTTCATCAATACATCTTGTTTAAGTAGAAATTCCAATGTGAACTTTTACCGACTGCTTCGGTATCCATATTTAAATCTGAATATACTTTCATTTTATGACTTGTGATAGATCCAAAATTGTAGAACCAACTTGTGAAACTTGTTTTTCCATCACTTAGTTATATTAGATTTGTATCTTCAATACCAATATAGGCGGTTTAACTTTAGAAAATGATAACCCGCCAGGTACCATTAGTCCCCTTTTAAACGCCAATCGCTTAGCATTGTACTTCTGAGAACACCAATATCTGGTTTAACAATTTTTCATGCTTTAACAGCTTCCATCTCTTGACCTGTAATGCTTTGTGCTTGTCAACCATGAATCTTAAACCAGCACAAACCTTCCTTCATGTTGTCAAAGAAATGGCCAAGTGTTTTTATGCTTGCAACTAGGTTCCGTCCCAGATTACGAAAGAAGATCTGAACGGATGTGTTGCAACTGGCGCTTTACCCAAACAGAGTGAAATCCATTGGAGAGCTCCTGATCCAGAAAATCCTCCTGAGCCCAAGGATGGCGAAATAGTTGTGTTTGTTGATCATCTGAGTCGCGGTTTTAAACCTCCCGGATCAAAAAACAATCGTGATGTGCTTGCTAGCTTCCAACTCCACCCTCAAGATATTGGACCTAACTCTGTGTCCAATATTTGTAATTTTCAATTGTTTTGCGAGGCTTATCTGCAAGAAGAGCCGACCGTTGAACTGTTCCGAGATTTCTTCTATTTAAACCGCCATACTGAATTTACAGATGGGCCCAATACTGAACTTTGTGGTGTTTCAATTCAGAAAAGGAAAGATGGCAGCTTCCCTCACGCCAAGCATCAAATTCACCCTAAGGATTGGAACCAGACTTGGTTCTATTGCAAAGATACGTCCCCAGATGACGAGAATCCTCTGCTGGGTTACCGTGCTCACCGGCTTACCAATACACATCCATTTCCCCAAAGGATGACTGCAAAAGAATGGGCCAAATACGCACCACAGCTTGCAAAGCTCAGAGCCTTTATGGCTAATTGTTTAACAGGGCTTGACTTTGTTCGTTGCTGGATATCTTGGGGCATTTTGCCTTTAAGCCGTTGCCCCGATTTAATGTGCGAGTACACAACGGATTTGAAAGACCCTCAACGGCACACTAACATTTAGTTAACTGACGCTGAAATCACTGAAGCTGTCAAAAAGATACTGGATGAACCGGTGGCTGTCTGCAGCAAAACAGGGCTTAGTCCCTTCTGTGTTTCAAATAAACCGCCTGCTGTAAGAATTGCATAACCCCTGTTTTAACCTGATATTCTTAACCCTTCCTTATAACCTTTGTCAATCTTTTAACAGGGTGATGAACCATTCTGGAAGAAGAAAGCTCAGGATAAACCGGCCAAGAAGCCTCGCCCCAAGACAAAGGTCATCAAAAGGCCTGCGAAGAAGAAAACCACCGAGTTCGCCGAGATGAACATCGATGAAGATCGTGATAACCCGGAATCAGAGGTAGAACTTGACTCTCTTGGTTCCTTTTTCATTCACCTCATTGACAATGACCATTATCAGGATGACGCTGAGGCTAGCCGGGCTGATGATGTAGAGGTAATTATTCTTTCCTCCAGTTGAGATCCTCTGCCAACACAGAAAACCCGTCAAGCAAACCGAACAGAAAATTTTTCACACCCTCTAGCTTATCTGGATCCAAACTTTCTTTTGAAGAAATAGCAGCATGAAGCTCGTTGTACAACCCGGCATAGTGGCAGGTGGTTACTTCGTCCGGTTTACCGAACACGTCGGTTCGTAAACGCCGCCCAGAGGTTTCACCTATTCCTAACCCATCTTATCCCAAGGCAGGTTATTTTTGGCAACCTCTTAATCCCCCTGACTCAAACTATCAGGGAACATCTCATTCCTCATCTGGTGAGTCAACAGGGACACAACTTCCACCCCTTAAAACTATTCCTGGGTGAGCATATCAAAACTAACCCTTTATAGCTTGTGCTTTGCTTAATATACTAACATTTATATACATTCACTTCAGAGCCAAAGCCAGACCCAGCAAAAAAGCCAAGTTGACTAAACCGGCTAATGATGACACGACAGCTGACCCGGAGAAAACTCCAGAACCGTCTGAACCGAATATTGATGCTATCCTTGATGATCCGCCAGCACAAGATCATGACACTTTTGTTGAGCAAGTGGAAATTGATTCGGTGACTCACGATGATAAACCGCCAACCCCAACTAAAGCTACTAATGATAAAACAGACGATGTTGTAGTTACTAGCATCAGCTATACGGCCCTAGGCAACCCCACTGCTCTGTCAAAACATCGCGCCAAGGAAGAATTTTCTACTATAGATAAGGGCAAGTGGAAAGTGGATCTGGAGAGTTATGCCCATCTTAGTGCCCAAGATATCCACTCTGGGTTTTTAAACCGGCTATACACCAGCCGTGATTATGAAGCCAAGTTATTGAACATGATGAAGGAGCGATACAAGGTAAACGCTGCTGATTTCTGCATAGTTACTCTTCTCTTATAACCAGTTTAGGCTACCAGCTCCAGTAGTCCCCAAGGGCCGATTTATAGTACTGATATGAACCGGGACTTTGTAGAAAATATTTCAACTTTCCCTGTGTAGCCCCTATGGACCGGTTTATCTTTTTAAGGTGAACCGGGTCTTTTATTATCAAACTCAACATTCATGTACAAATCTATGTAAACCGATGAACCACCAAACTGATTGATGGAAGCAAACTCCATAGTCTTTAACTTCAGCAAATATGCATTAGTCCCCAAGTGCCAAGTATATGCTTGGGACTTTGTAACAATTTTGTAGAAGAAGCAATAGCCATTACCCCCCAAGTGCCAAGTGTATGACTTGTCATGGGCTTGGGACTTCAAATGTATACTACCAACTGACAAATTGCACACCTCTTGCAGGCTGAGCTTAGCAAAAAGGAAACCCAAGTCGCAGACCTTCAAGAGAACATCAAAACTCAACAAGTCGAGACTTCGAAGGCCAAAGAAGAGCTGACCGACGCGTTAGCAGCTATGGAAAAGCTGAAGGAGAACTTTAATAGGAGCGGGTAGGCTGGGATACAGAGAAAGCCACTCTGTTGAAAAGGGATGAAGACTCTGAAGCGTCCCTTAATCCGGTCGCGGAAGAATTAACTGGCTTAAAGCGGCAGATAAATTCCATGACTACTGTTGTCTTTGGTGAGTAATCGTCTTCACAAACCGTAAACATGTATTATCAAATAGACTGCCGGTTTACCAATTTTGTCAATGCAGGGAGTCGTGTTGCTCATCTGGGCTCCGACATGCGTCAAAGTCTGAAAGCTGCCTATACCTTTATAGAACAGATATATACTGGCGTTCAATGGGTTATCTGCACAGCTTCTCATAATAAACCGCCCCCAACTTTGATCAAGGATACATTGGTAAGGCTAGCTGTGATGCCTGCCCAGATTGAGGAGCTGAAGAAATCGGCTGCCAGGGCGGGTGCTCTTACCGCATTGATGTGAGCCAAAGCCTGGATCTCTGATCTTGATCCGACCGATCTTGGAAAGGGCTATCCCAGCATAAAAGAGGATAGGTCAGATTTTGATAATTATGACCTCAAAGCTTTGACAAGGGAGATGCATCCACTGGCTAGCAAATTGGCTGAAGAAACTGATCTGTCACATTATCAGGCTATTTATGATGACAATAACAAGAAGGTTAATCTGCCAAGTTGCAACACTCCGGATCTTATTCCGACGATCCGTAAGCATACTTATGCTCCTAATGTTGACCCCTCCTCACTTATAAGCGATGAAGCAGTATTCAGAGCCTTAACTGGGATCGATTGGTCAACTAATGACTTCCAGTAACTGGGTAGAGAAGAGGAGGGTGAACCGACGTAGAATGACCCACAACCTTCAAGCTAGCCTGATCAAGATTCATAAACCGGTAGCCGGTTTAGCTTCTTCTCTCTGCAAGACTTGCTTGAAAGAATTGTTCTTATGGGCAACAAACTGCCTTGTAATAGCTAATTTAAACGCTTGGTCTGCTATGCCATTGTGCATATTTACTTTGCATGACACTGTTAATCTGCCATGTTAATATATGATATGTCTACTTATGATATTTTTGTAAGTGCATCTAGTGCCCCTCAGTGATTTTGATGTATTGAAGACTTATAGGTTAAGGGACTAATGCGTTTGTGAGTGTACACAGGTCTATAAGTCTATGAGGAGTTTGATATTTACAGAGAAAGTCGACCCCTAAAATGAAGTTCTTCGACTGAAGACTTTGGATTTCTGAAGACTTTGAAAGTGAAGAAATTGGTGTGACCTTCAAGACTTGGTATTCATTCGAGGAACATGAAGCGTGAAGACTTTTGTTTTCATAGTTTCATTTTCTCTTTCTTGAGGCATAGGAAACACCATACTATTAAAGGGGGTCGAGGAAATACTAAGGTAAAATTTCCATGTGATGCTCAACTCAAAATCCTACACCTACCAATTCCTTTGAGTGAAGCCATTCGAAATCTCATACAGTTCAGTCAATTTCTTCAGTGACAGAGACGAAGTTCTTCTGGTCTCTGAGGAATTTGTTCTGACTAAGGAGTTAGGAATTCACCAGTGTGGATTGCCTACACGGTGAGGAACATGATAGCCCTGAGGATTTTGCTACTCAAAATTTTTCCGACCGTTGTTGTGCTATGCGCCAGCTGTCCCAAAATATCTATCCACCTAACGGTCATATCATTGAAGGGCATTTATGTCTTATCATGTCGGGCTGCTCCCTAGGCTATAAATAGCCGCCCCCTACAACCACTAGCTGGTAGGCTGCTCCGAGAGAAACTGACACTTGTCATTTGAGAGAAACCCATCCTCTGAGGACTTTGAGAGAAAATCATCAAGTGAGGAAAAACTAAAAACCCAAACCCAATCACCTACAAACCCCAAGTGATTGAGCATCACTGAAGAGATTGATCCTGCGTGGATCCGACGCTTGTTACCTTTGAAGACTGTTCTTCTTCCAGATGGTTAGGCGTCATGGTCTAGAGCATCCAAGAGGAATTGTGGATCACCGAGTGACCAGGTTTGTGAAGGTTTGGAAGTCGCCTGAAGACTTACCACGAGTGATTGGGCGAGGTCTGTGTGACCTTAGCTCAAGGAGAATACGGTGAGGACTGGGTGTCCTGAGCTGCGTGTTCAGGATTGGGTGTCTGGGACTGTGTGTCCTCGAGTTTAAATACTTAGCCGCTCCAACCAGATGTACAACTGAGACAGCAGTTGGAACTGGTCTACCAAATCATTGTTTTCACCAAGCTTACTGGTTCTATTTCCTCAACTCTTTCATTTCCTCATAACTCTGTTGTGAGCTTGTTCATATCTATGTTTGAAGACTTTGACTGAAGACTTTCTCAATTTCCTCAGTTCAATTTCTTCAGTCTGATTGTCTTCATCCTGCGTTATCCTGTGCTTACGCTACATGTACTTTGTGCCTGTCTTCATTTCATCATGATGACCATGCTTGTATTCTGTTATGTTTACTTTTGAGTACTTATTCCACTGCTAGTAGTTCTTCTTTAAGGAATTTCCTCACCGGCAAATTCCTCAGTGAAGAATTTCATAAAAATCGCTTATTCACCCCCTCTAGTCGATATAACGCACTTTCAATTGGTATCAGAGCAAGGTACTCCCTTGTTCTGTGTGATTTTGGTTTAACCGCCTGGAGTTTTAGTTATGTCGACCGCAGGTATGATCAAGGTCTCTGCTGGGTGTCCTACCTTCGATGGGACGGACTACCCCTACTGGAAGAATAAGATGCGAATGCATCGTGAAGCAATTGATAACGATCTCTAGTATGTTGCGGAAAATGGTGTTCCCTCAGTCACACCTTCTCTGAATGCTGCTGATAGGAAGAGATTCAAGCAACTTGACTCTCAAGCGAAGAATATCATATGTGGCCATCTAAGCAAAGGACAGTATGGCAGAGTGAGTGCTTTGGAGACAGCGAAGCTTATCTGGGACAGGTTGTCCAAAGTGAATGAAGGAGTCTCAACACAGCATGACTCTCGAGTTGATGTTCTTCGCAATCGCTTCAAAAGACTCAACAATGAAAATGTTCAACAAACCTTCGATCGCCTCATTGACATCTCAAATGAGCTTCAAGCACTTGGTGCCACTGACATCACCGACCATGAGGTGGTGAAGAAATTGCTGAGATCGCTTGATTCCTCATTTGACACTCTGGCATTGATGATATAAGAACGTGCTGATTACAAGTCACTTGATCCCGTTGATATTCTCGAGAGGCTAAATACTCATGAGTTCCAACTTGCTGAAAAAGAGATCTCTATGGTTCAAGCTATGGCAGATCACATGCACTGAAGGCCAAGGCAGTATCTGAGTCAAAAGATGAAGACTCTGGTAGCAGCCTTGGTGATCCTGAAGAACTAAGCCATGATCTGGCTCTGCTCGTGAAGAAGTTCCAAAAGTTCTCAAGACGTGGTCGCCTTGGAAGACCCTTAAGGAGCAGTGATTCCTCATCCAGTGACTACAAGAGGAGGCTCTGCCACAAATGCAAGAAACCTGGACATTACATTCAAGATTGTCCTCAGTGGGAAAAGGAATCAAAGAAGAAGAAATACAAGGATTATAGTTCTGATGATGCGAAGAAAAAGAAGAAATCCACAAAATCTTCATCAACAAAATCCTCAAAGCCTTCATATCATAAGAAGAGCAGCTCCAAGAAGGCCAGGGCATTCATTGGCAAGGAAATGGACTCTGAGGCTGAATCTGAAGAAAATGAGGAAGAGGAGTCATCTGAGGAGTCCGAATCCGGAGTGGCGAGCCTAGCTCTCGCTACTGCATTCGTCAGCAAGTCTATCTACAACACTGAAGAAAATGACCTCACCAACAAAGATGATGAAGGGGATGATGACTACGCTCCCACCTGTTGCTTCATGGCAAAGGGTACCAAGGTACTCAAGTATACCTCATCTAAATCAAGTGAGAATGAATCTGATGAAAACCATAAGGCCAGCTATTCTAAACTTGCTAAGATTGTTGTAAAACAACAAAGGGCTTTAGAAAAGGTTCAAAACATGCTAGACAAAAGTGACCATATGTTGGGTGAAGAAATGGATCGCACTAAAGGCTTGACTGAAAATCTTTAGAGATTTCAGACTAGGTTTGAAAATCTTCAAAGTCATCATAACACTCTCTTATCCGATCATGAGAAGCTTTGTTATGAATTTCTTCAAAGAAAGCAAGACCTTGAGAAGCTAAGAGTGAGTTATGAAGATCTTCGGAAGGAGCGCGATTCATTACTTGCTCAACAACTCAGCGCTTCTCAGGAAGAATTTGTTCCTCCATGCTTGAAGTGCATTGAACATGAATCTGCTAATTCTTCACCTGAATGTTCAAATGCTGCTAATGCTTTAAATTCTTCACATGCCTCTGCTATCACTAATTTCTCATCTGAGGACATTGCTAGTATCATTGATGATGCAGGGCTGAAGGAATTGTACATGACAGGCATGTACAAAAGCCTCAAAGGGCATCAGACTCTTTGTGATGTGCTTAAAAAGTAGATCCTCAACAGGAACCCTAGGAAAGAGGGTATTGCTTTTGAGAGAAAACTCAATGCTGATGGTACATATTGGAAGCCTGAGCAGTACCCCAAAACTACATGGGTTGCTGCAAAGGGACCTCCAGTTGATCCATCTAACTTATCTGGATTTGCATGTGAATCTCCTCATTCTGATGATGAGTCATTTGACTCCAACTATAAACTGTTCAAAAATCAGAATGGTGAAGTATTTGCTAGATATGTTGGCACTAACTGCAGGAACGGTCCTCCTATGAAGAAAATCTAGGTTCCCAAAAGATGCCTTGAAAATCTTCAGGTGAATGTCATCATGATGCCACCTGTGAAGAATAGGACCCCCAGATCAAATTCTTCATATGGATCCAAGTCCTCATACGGACCAAACTCCTCACATGGATCATATTCCTCAGAAGGATCAAAGTCCTCATATGAACATCATCGTCCTAACCCGTCTGTTTCGCAGGGAAGATATAAGGATTATGGATATGTGCATTATTCTTCAAATCATTATGTCCATAAGTCCTCGAAGAATTTCTCTGCATACTCTTATGCTTACTCTAACCCCTCTTATGTGAAACGAAATGGACTAGCTTCTATGCCATCCTTCTCGTATGGAGCTCGTAGAATGATGAACTCTTTGCCACCCCTTCATATGTGGGTGGTGAAGAAAAAGAACTAATCTCTTCTGCAGGGTCAGATCTCCAGACGTACGTAATCGTCTGAAGAATTTGCTGGAGACCTGAGTATGCCTGATAGGACGCAGGCTAATCATGAAGAAATGAACTTTCATTTCTCACGTCCTCACATTGCAAAAGAAGTGCAAGTTGAAAAGATCATCAATGACATCAAAGCGCCAGGTCCTCTCACACGCTCAAAAGCTTCACATTTATCTAACTTTTGTGGGCACTATGCTTTTGTGTCTATCACAGAGCCCACTAAGGTAGATGACACATTTCTGGAGCCTGAGTGGATTCATGCCATGCAAGAAGAATTACATCAGTTCGAGCTCAACAATGTCTGGGAACTAGTCAAACGCCCAGATCCTCGCAAGCACAATATCATTGGCACAAAGTGGATCTACCGCAACAAGCAAGATGAAAATGGCCTTGTGGTGAGGAATAAGGCATGGCTCGTAGCTCAAGGATACACACAGGTTGAAGGAATTGATTTCGATGAAACTTTTGCACCTATTGCCAGACTTTAGGCTATTCCCATATTACTTGCTTATGCTAACCATCATGATATCACTTTATATCAAATGGATATGAAAAGTGCATTCCTCAATGGTAACCTTGAGGAAGAAGTATATGTTGCTCAACCCCCAGGTTTTGAAGATCCAAAGAATCCTGACAAAGTCTTCAGACTCAACAAGGCCCTCTATGGCCTCAAGCAGGCCCCACGGGCATGGTATGGTACCTTGAAGGAATTCCTCATGAAGAAAGGCTTCAAACCTGGTTCACTCGACCCTACTCTTTTCACTAAATCTTATGATGGTGAATTGTTTGTGTGCCAAATATATGTTGATGATATTATATTTGGCTGTACTGACCAATGTTATAGTGATGAATTTGCCTATATGATGAGTGAAGAATATCAAATGTCTATGATGGGAGAGTTGAAATTCTTCTTAGGTCTTCAAATTCGTCAACAACGCAATGGCATATTCATATCTCAGGAGAAATACCTCAAGGATTTACTGAGGAAATTCGGCATGCAAGATTGCAAAGGTGTCATAATTCCTATGCCCACAAATGGCCATCAGTGCACTGATGAAAATGGTATTGACTTTGGTCATAAGGTATAACGCCCCATGATTGGCTCTTTATTGTACTTATGTGCATCTAGGCCAGACATAATGCTTAGTGTTTGCATGTGTGCCCGGTTCCAAGCTACACCGAAGGAATCACACCATAAGGCTGGGAAGCATGTTATTCGATATTTAGCTCACACACCAACACTTGGATTATGGTACCCCAAGGGCTCGGCTTTTGATCTCATTGGATATTCTGACTCTGACTATGCTGGTGATCGTGTGGACCGCAAGTCAACATCTGGTACATGTCATTTCCTCGGACGATCTTTGGTCTGTTGGTCCTCGAAGAAACAGAATTGCGTATCACTATCTACTGCTGAAGCTGAGTATATTGCCGCTGATTCTTGCTGTGCTCAATTGCTATGGATGAAGCAAACTCTCAAGGACTACGGCGTCAACATGAAGAATGTGCCTCTCTACTGTGACAATGAGAGTGCCATGAAGATTGCTCACAACCCAGTTCAGCACTCGAAGACAAAGCACATTCAGATTCGTCATCATTTTCTTCGTGAACATGTGTTGAAGGGCGACATTTCTATTGAGCATGTGAAGACTGAAGAACAGCTAGCCGATATCTTCACAAAGCCCTTGGATGAGAAGAGATTTAGCAAGTTGCGGTGTGAGCTAAATATTCTAGAATCTTCAAATGTTCTTTGAAAAGGACACTCATCCTAACACTTATGCAAAATTGATGACTTAGATGTGCAACACATGAAGAAACGTTTTTCTTCACTCAGTGAAGAATAACACTCTTAGTGTGAAGAAATTAACGAAGAATTTGATTCTCAGAACCCTACGATAATTGTACGCGGTGTCTGAAATCATCTGTAACTCCCCGGATGAAATTTACCTTATATGTATCCCAACTCTTGCCGTTTCCGGCGCTAAGTTATTTTATTTCCTCGGGTTCGGGTTTTTGTCTTCGTGTGTTGTTTCCTTTGCATGCATCTCATATCATGTCATCATGTGCATTGCATTTGCATACGTGTTCGTCTCATGCATCCGAGCATTTTCCCCGTTGTCCGTTTTGCATTCCGGCGCTCCTATCTCCTCCGGTGGTCCTTTCTACCTCTTTTCGTGTGTGGGGGTTAAACATTTCCGCATTGTACTGAGACTTGCCAAGCGGCCTTGGTTTACTACCGGTAGACCGCCTGTCAAGTTTCGTGCCATTTGGACTTCGTTTGATACTCCAACAGTTAATCGAGGGACCGAGAAGGCCTCGTGTGCATTGCAGCCCAACACCCTTCCAATTTGGCCCAAAACCCACCAAAACCCTCTCCATCATCTAGAGCGTTCGATCACGATCGCGTGGCCGAAAACCGCACCTCATTTGGACTCTCCTAGCTCCCTCTATGCCTATATATAGACCCTCTCCCGAAATTCCCGGATCTCCCCTTCCCCTAGCAACCGGACGCGTCCGCCCGCCGTGCCCATCCAGCCACACGCCGCCATGCGTCGCCGCCGGGTCTTCCCCGCCGTCGGCCCGCTCGGCCCGGGGAGAGCCCCCAAGGCCCGCGTGCCCCGCGCCTCCCCTTACCTCGCCGCGCCGCTGTCTTCGTCCCGTGCGCCGGCCGCCTCCGCCGCGACCTCTGCCACTCCGGTCACCGCTGACCATCGCCGGCCGGGTCGCTCCTTGCCGCCGCCACCTCGTCCTCACCGCCCGTCGCCTCCCTCCTCGCCGTTCACCGCCGCAGGAGGCCGGATCTCCTCCGCGCCGCCCCACCCCGATGTCAACTCCGGCGCTACAGTGACTTCTGGCCGTCCTCGGGCCGCGTGCACGCCGGATCGGATCCAGATCCGAGCTACAGTGAAACCCTAGAGGGTTGACTTTTTCCCTCTCCCTAGTATTATTTTTCATTCTTGCTCATGCCGTAACTCCACATCCATAGCTCCATTTTGCGCGTGTAGCATATCAAAATGTTCGTCTCAGAGAGTACATCATTTCATCTCATTGCATTATTTTCATTTGAGCTCATCTTGATGCCCGAAATGCTATTGGAAGAGAGCTATATGAGATAATTGTCAGATCTGCTGCATCAAATAGCTATATGAGCTCTACATGAGTTTTGTTATATGCCATGCCATCTTTATAGAGGTGCTTACCATGTATTTTTGTGATATGTGTGGTGACTAGCACAAGCTTGCAAAGTAGTGCATTCGTTAATGCTGATTTCAGGGACTTAGAATTTCTCTAAGTCCTTGATCTGATTTTATCAATATGCCATATGTTCATGTTGTTTCCTAGTGATCCGTGCCTCTTTTGAGGATGATTAGTAAGGATGTTTTGTTAACATTGTGGTGCTCTATCCATCCATGTATTTGTTTGCAATTATGGAGGAACCTAGCTTGATTCAATCGAGCTCTACTTTTGCTATTTCGTGAATCCTGGCAGATTGTTGACTTGCTAGCGATTTTGCCGAGGATGTTGTTGTTGACCCGTGCATGCTATGTTGTTATTCTTGCCATGTATAGCTTCTATGATATGTATTCTTGATGGGTGTATGCTTAGTTTGTCATGCCATGCTTCGTAGTGAGTGCATCGAGCTCGTAAACATGCCTACTCGTTAACAGATTTGCATGCTCCGGTTTTTCACTAAGTCTGTAATCTGATTATGTTTTTGCCATGTTCACATGCTTGCAATTGTATTTTCTGATCCCTTTTGGTTCAAGGTCACTAAGGGACTTTTATTAAGTGCTTTGAGTAGCTTCATGTAATGCCTTTCTTTGCCATGTTAAGTTCCTATAGCATATAGTTTTCATGCTCCAAAGTGTGCTACCTGATGTTAAATTCCAGACTTGTGTTAATTTCACTAAGTCTGAAACCTGTTTATCATTTGCATTTTTGCCATGCTTGTTTGAACCTGTTAATGGATGAATTAGCCGTAGCTCAGTGTTCATCTTTTGTCAAGCATCATGAGTGGATCCCTGCCATGTATTTTGTCGTCATGTTTGAGTGATGTAGCATATTTATCTTGATGCATTTAGATGGCTACTTGCTGTTTATCGCAGACCGGTGCCATATTTGTTTTGCTTGCCATTTCCAAACCGTGCATCCGATTCCGGTGAGCTTTATATCGATTTCAACCGAAATCACCTCACCTTTCCAGTGGCACTTTTGGATTTCCAAGTTGAGGCCAGGTTCAATCATTCCTTGTCAAATCTTGCATATGCATCACATATCGCATCCCGCATAGCATACCATGTTTGCATCATGTTGTTCGAGCTTTGCACGTGGTTGATTGTGTTCCTTTTGCTTGTTTGTCTTGTTTGGGTAGAGCCGGGAGACGAGTTCGCTAACGAGGAGCCCGTTGAGTTTGCTTACGAGGATCAAGTCAACTCTGACAACTTTGCAGGCAAGATGATCATACCCTCGAAATCACTTCTATCTTTGCTTGCTAGATGCTCGCTCTTTTGCTATGCCTATGCTACGATGCCTACCACTTGCTTATCATGCCTCCCAAATTGCCATGTCAAACCTCTAACCCACCATGTCCTAGCAAACCGTTGATTGGCTATGTTACCGCTTTGCTCAGCCCCTCTTATAGCGTTGCTAGTTGCAGGTGAAGTTTGGAGATCGTTCCTTGTTGGAACATTGTTTATTGTTGGGATATCACTATATTATCTTGTTATCTTAATGCACCTATATACTTGGTAAAGGGTGGAAGGCTCGGCCTTTTGCCTAGTGTTTTGTTCCACTCTTGCCGCCCTAGTTTCCGTCATATCGGTGTTATGTTCCCGGATTTTGCGTTCCTTACGCGGTTGGGTGATAATGGGAACCCCTTGACAGTTCGCCTTGAATAAAACTCCTCCAGCAATGCCCAACCTTGGTTTTACCATTTGCCACCTAGCCTCTTTTTCCCTTGGGTTTCCGGAGCCCGAGGGTCATCTTTATTTAAACCCCCCTGGGCCAGTGCTCCTCTGAGTGTTGGTCCAAACTAGAGCCCTGTGCAGCGCCCCCTCGGGGAAACGCGAGGTTTGGTTTTAGTTGTATGGAGTGCTCATCTGAGTGTGCCCTGAGAACGAGATATGTGCAGCTCCTATCGGGATTTGTCGGCACATTCGGGCGGTGTTGCTGGATTTGTTTTACCATTGTCGAAGTTGTCTTGTAGAACCGGGATACCGAGTCTGATCGGAAGGTCTCGGGAGAAGGTTTATCCTTCGTTGACCGTGAGAGCTTGTGATGGGCTAAGTTGGGACTCCCCTGTGGGGATTTGAACTTTCGAAAGCCGTGCCCGCGGTTATGGGCATATGGGAATTTGTTAATGTCTGGTTGTAGATAACATGAACCTTAACTTAATTAAAATGAATCAACTGCGTGTGTTACCGTGATGGTCTCTTCTCGGCGGAGTCCGGGAAGTGAACACAGTGTTGGAGTAATGCTTGACGTAGGTTGTTCTATAGTTCTTCGTTCGTGCTTTGCCTTCTCTTCTCGCTCTCTTTTGCGAACAGGTTAGCCACCATATATGCTAGTCGCTTGCTACAGCTCCACATATTACCTTGCCTTACCTATAAGCTTAAATAGTCTTGATCGCGAGGGTGCGAGATTGCTGAGTCCCCGTGACTCACAGATTACTTCCAAACCAGATGCAGGGACCGATGATTCCGCTCCAGATGATGCGCTTGAGCTCAAGTGGGAGTTCGACGAAGACTCACGCCGTTACTATGTGTCTTTCCCTGATGATCAGTAGTGGTGCCCAGTTGGGGCGATCGGGACCATGTCGCTTGTTGGGGTTGATCTTTTATTTTGGTACCATAGTCGGACCATGAGTGTATTGGATGATTGTAATGCTATTCATGTACTTTGTGTGATGTGGCGAGTGTAAGCCAACTATGTACCTTTTCCCCTATTATCTATTTACATGGGTTGTTGTGAAGATTACCTTACTTGCGACATTGCTTTCAATGCGGTTATGCCTCTAAGTCGTGCTTCGACGCGTAGGAGATATAGCCGCATCGAGGGCGTTACAAGTTGGTAATCAGAGCCTTCCCCGACCTTAGGAGCCCCCCTGCTTGATCGAATTAGCTGACGTTGTTGAGTCTAGAAAAATGTTTTGAGTCATTTAGGAATTATATATCGGAGAGTTTAGGAATTCTTTTTACTCCCCAGTCCCTTCATCGCTCTGGTAAGGCATCCTGACGTAGAGTTTTGACTCTTCTCTTCTCAAATTTCACTAAAAAAATTTAGGATCACGCGGGTATCTTGGAATCGTTCCGATCGATTTGTGACGAGAACATTGTTCTTGGTGCCTCCTGTCATTTAGGGGTTGTGGCAGTGTCCCGGGGAGTTGAGCTCCGAGGTGTTGTCGTCACAATTTTATCGTTGCAGTTCTGGAATACCTGAGTTTAGTTTGCCGACATCGAAAATCTCTTTTATGAAGTTGTTGGTGAGATAACCTCGACGCCACCCAGTACTGGGGCGGGAGTTCGGGAGTATTGCCATAACTTGTATAACGGATGCTTTTCGAAGGTTGAGGTAGACGATTTCCGAAGTTTTCTCGGTTATGTGTTGAAGGATGGATACAGCTGGATGTAGGATTTGCTAGATTTGGGTGAGATATTATGCTTCCCCTGTATCCCCAACACCTGATTGCATAACCGGAAAGGTTCGGGAGTTTCATAGGTGGGAATTCTTGTAGCTCTAGTTCTTCTTCCACGGATATTTGGTTTGAGATTGGGTGATCCTTACCAAGTATTCGTTCTTGTTCCGTGCCTTGTTGGTTTTATTCTTCTACATCAATTCTAAGTGGCTTCTCAATTTATGGATATGTGACCATTTCAATTGGAATGCATTCGTTCATTTTGTTCGGATGTGAAGACTATATGTTGCAATTTCAACCCGTTTGATTCAGCTTCAATATTTATCTATCAATGTGCTAATGGATGTCAACCTGTTCAGGATGGCTCCTCCAACACGCACGACACCGAATCCTGATCCGCCACCACCACCTCCACCTCCGAAGGCATGGCAAGCTGTGATGGCCGCTACCAATGCAAACACGCAGCTGATCATGCAACTTCTTCAAGAGCACAACCAAGGGAACCAGGGCAACAATCAGAATCACTTTGCTACACTCAACCAGTTCCTTGCTAACCAGCCAAAGACCTTCAGCAATTGTGTTGAGGTAACTGACGCTGATGATTGGCTCGTGGACATAGGCAAGCATTTCGAGTGCAGCAACGTCAGGCCTGAGGACTTTGTCAAGTTCGCTTCCTTCCAACTCAAAGATCAAGCTGCAGAATGGTTTCAGCAGTACAAAGATTCCAGAGGAGGCCGTGTGATTACCTGGGATGAATTCCGTCAAGACTTCAAAGCTCATCATATTCCTCAGAGCATGGTTTAAAGCAAGCGTGAGGAATTCTGCAACCTGAAGCAAGGCTCTATGTCTGTCTATGAGTACAACAAGATGTTTCAGAAGCTCGCTCGTTTTGCTAAGCAAGATGTCCCTGACGAGAAGAGCATGATATTCCAGTTCAAGGGTGGTCTCAGAGAAGAAATCCAGCTAGCTCTTGTCCTCTTTGAGCCCAGGAGGTACGATGAGTTTTACAACATGGCATTGAAGCAAGAGTCTGCTCAACTGAAGTGCGATGCTTCCAAGAAGCGAGTCAGAGATGCTACTCCTTCTTCCTTAACTCAAGTGGCTAAGTAGCAGAAGTATTGGCTTCCTCCTCCTCCGTTTCGTCAGCCTTATCAGCAGAAGATCAAAGGTGGCAGTGGATCTTCCCACCCACCCAACCCTGGCTTTCAGAACAAGACTTCGTCTCAAGCTCCATGATCGAGTGCTCCGTATCACCGTCCGCTTTCAGAGGTCACGTGCAACAAGTGCCAACAGAAGGGTCACTATGCCAACAAATGCTTCAATCAGAGGCGTCTCCCTCCTCCTCTTGTGAAATCGGCAAGTACAGCTGTGGTCAAGCATAATCCCAAGTACGCCAAGGTCAACATGGTGAATGCAGCTCAGGCAGAGGACTTGTCAGATGTCATCATGGCTAACCTTCCTGTTAACGATATTCCTGCAAAAGTTCTTTTTGACACGGGTGCATCGCATTGTTTCATTTCCAAACCTTTTGCTTCAAAGTATGAGTGCGATTATCAGTATCTGCAAAGATCTTTGCAAATCGTGTCACCGGGCAAGCAAATGATAGCTAATATCTGCGTCCCGGATGTTACTATCACGTTGGGCGACTACAAATTTCTAGCTTCTCCTATTGTTCTGGGCGACTCGGATATTGATCTTATTCTCGGAATGGACTGGCTTTCTAAGCATAAGGTGCATCTTGATTGTGCAGCCAGGCAGATTCAATTGACTCATTCGTCTGAGGATGTAATTGTCTTTGCCGCTCATGATGATACCATCCGTCTGTTTTCTCTCAATGAGAAGGGTGAACTAGATGCCATCTCTCAAATTCCAGTCGTTTGCGAATATCAAGACGTTTTTCCAGAAGAGCTTCCAGGAATGCCTCCGCACCGGCCAGTTGAATTTGTCATCGATCTTGAGCCTGGCACAGAACCTGTTTGCAAACGTCCTTACAAGCTCAGACCTGAAGAGTTGAAGGAGCTGAAGAAGCAACTCGATATTCAAGAGCGAATGGGTCTCATCCGACCTAGTTCTTCTCCGTGGGGTTGTGGAGTTCTTTTTGTGAAGAAGAAGGTTGGAACGGACTGACTTTGTGTTGACTACCGTCCATTGAACAAGAAGACTATCAAGAACAAGTACCCACTTCCCAACATCAATGAGTTGTTCAAACAACTCAAAGGTGCTCAAGTATTCTCCAAGCTTGATCTCCGTATGGGCAATCACCAGATTTGAATCCGTGAGCAAGATATTCCCAAGACGGCTTTCAGAACAAGCTATGGTTCATATGAATACACTGTCATGTCTTTTGGCCTCGTCAACGCTCCTCCGACTTTCTCTCGCATGATGAACTTCATCTTCAACGCCTACACAAATGACTTCGTTTTGGTCTATCTCGATGACATTCTGGTCTTTTCGAAGAACAAGGAAGATCATGCCAAGCACTTGCGTTTGGTGCTCGATAAGCTCAAGGAACATCAGTTCTACGCCAAGTTCTCAAAGTGCGAGTTTTGGCTCGATGAGGTTCTTTATCTTGGGCATATCATCTCTGCCAAGGGCATAGCGGTGAATCCTGAGAAGGTGTCTGCAATTGTGAATTGGGAACCACCTCAGAACGTGAAGCAACTCCGCAGCTTCCTTGGTCTCGCAAGCTACTGTCGAAGGTTCGTTGAGAACTTTTCAAAGATCGCGAAGCCTCTTTCAAACCTTCTCCAGAAGCACGTCAAGTACGTTTGGTCTCCGAATGTGACATCGCTTTCAACACTTTGAAAGAGAAATTAGTCACTGCTCCAGTTCTGACTCCTCCTGATGAATCCAAACCGTTCGAGGTCTTCTGCGATGCCTCTCTTCAAGGTCTTGGTGCGGTGTTGATGCAAGAGAAGAAAGTTGTGGCTTATACCTCTCGCCAGTTGAAGCCCAACGAGAAGAACTACCCCACTCATGACCTCGAGTTGGCGGTAGTTGTGCACGCTCTTTTGACTTGGAGACATCTCTTATTGGGAAGAAAAGTGGACATCTTCACTGACCACAAGAGTCTCAAGTACATCTTCACTCAGCCTAATCTCAACCTCAGGCAGACTCGTTGGGTCGAAATGATTCAAGAGTATAATCCGAGTATTGAGTATACTCCAGGCAAGGCCAATGTGATTGATGGCGCTTTGAGTAGGAAGGCTTACCGCAACAGTCTGGTTATCAAGCCTTACCAACCCGAGCTTTGTGAAGCTTTCCGCAAACTCAATCTGCAAGTTGTTCCTCAAGGGTTCCTCACCAACCTTCAAGTCTCTCCTACTTTGGAAGATCAGATTCGCGAGGCTCAACTTCTTGATGCTATGGTGAAGAAGGTGAAGATTGGGATTGCCAAGAGTCAACCCAAGTACAAGTGCTATCGCCTTGATGACAAGGATACTCTCTTCTTCGAGGATCGTATTGTTGTGCCTAAAGGTGACCTTCGTAAAGTCATCATGAACGAGGCTCACAATTCACTCCTCTCCATCCACCCTGGGAGTACGAAGATGTATCAGGACCTCAAGCAGGCTTATTGGTGGACTCGAATGAAGCGCGAGATTGCTCAGTTCGTGAATGAATGTGATGTCTGCAGAAGAGTGAAGGCAGAACACCAACGACCAGCTGGTCTCCTCCAACCTCTTGCCATTCCAGAATGGAAGTTTGACCACATTGAGATGGACTTCGTGACTGGGTTTCCAAAGTCCAAGAGTGGCAATGATGCTATATTCGTTGTCATCGACAAACTCACTAAAGTGGCTCACTTTCTTCCTATAAAAGAGTCTATCATTGCAGCTCAATTGGCGGAGCTGTATACCTCTCGGATTGTCTCTCTGCACGGCATTCCACAGTTGATCTCTTCAGACCGTGGCAGCATCTTTACCTCCAAGTTTTGGGATTCTTTTCAGAAGGCCATGGGCACCAACATCCGCTTCAGCACAGCTTTCCATCCTCAAACTAGCGGTTAAGTCAAGCGTGTCAATCGGATTCTCGAAGATATGCTCAGGGCTTGCGTTATCTCCTTCGGTATGAAGTGGGAAGATTGTCTTCCATACGCCGAATTCTCCTACAATAACAGTTTTCAAGCAAGTTCGGGCAAGGCCCCATTCAAAATTCTCTATGGCAGGAAGTGTCGTACTCCTCTTAACTGGTCAGAGGACGGTGAACGCCAACTTCTTGGAAATGACTTGATCACAGAGGCAGAGGAGATGTGCAAAGTCATTCGTGATAACCTCAAAGCAGCGCAATCACGCTAGAAGAGCCACTATGATAGTAAGCATCGTGATTTAGCTTTCGAGATCGAAGACCATGTTTACCTCCGCGTCTCTCCAATGAAAGGTACTCGTCGCTTCGGTATCAAAGGGAAGCTTTCCCCTAGATACGTGGGTCCTTTCAAGATCGACAGCAAGAGAGGCGATCTCGCCTATCAACTCGAGCTTCCTTCAAACTTTGCAAACGTGCACGACGTGTTCCATGTCTCCCAGCTCCGCAAGTGCTTCAAGACTCCTGACCGCACCGTCAACTTCGAAGACATTGATCTCCAAGAAGACCTCTCTTATCGTGAGCACCCAGTTGCTATTCTTGAAGAGACTGAACGCAAGACTCGCAATAAGTCAATCAAATTCCTCAAAGTCAAGTGGTCACACCATTCCGACCGTGAAGCCACCTGGGAACGCGAGGATCACCTTCGTTCTGAGTACCCGGCGTTTTTCCAGTCCTAGATCTCAGGACGAGATCCTTTCGTACTGGTGGAGTGTTGTAACACCCCGGATGAAATTTACCTTATATGTATCCCAACTCTTGCCGTTTCCGGCGCTTAGTTATTTTATTTCCTCAAGTTCGGGTTTTTGTCTTCGTGTGTTGTTGCCTTTGTCATGCATCTCATATCATGTCATCATGTGCATTGCATTTGCATACGTGTTCGTCTCATGCATCCGAGCATTTTCCTCGTTGTCCGTTTTGCATTCTGGCGCTCCTATCTCCTCCGGTGGTCCTTTCTACCTCTTTTCGTGTGTGGGGGTTAAAAATTTCCGGATTGGACCGAGACTTGCCAAGCGGCCTTGGTTTACTACCGGTAGACCGCCTGTCCAGTTTTGTGCCATTTGGACTTCGTTTGATACTCCAATAGTTAACCGAGGGACCGAGAAGGCCTCGTGTGTGTTGCAGCCCAATACCCTTCCAATTTGGCCCAAAACCCTCTCCATCATCTAGAGCGTTCGATCACGATCGCGTGGCCGAAAACCGCACCTCATTTGGACTCTCTTAGCTCCCTCTATGCCTATATATAGATCCTCTCCCAAAATTCCCGGATCTCCCCTTCCCCTAACCCTAGAAATCAGCTCCGCCGCCATCGGACACGTCCGGCCGCAACCGGACGCGTCCGCCCGCCCCGTCCAGCCAGCCACACGCCGCCACGTGTCGCCGCCGGGTCTCCCCCGCCGCCGGCCCGCTCGGCCCAGGGAGAGCCCCCGAGGCCCGCGCGCCCCGCGCCGGCCCTTACCTCGCTACGCCGCCTCTTACCTCGCCGTGTCGCCGTCTTCGTCTCGTGCGCCGGCCGCCTCCGCCGCGACCTCTGCCGCTCTGATCACCGCCGACCATCGTCGGCCGGGTCGCTCCTCGCCGCCGCCACCTCGTCCTCACCGCCCGTCGCCTCCCTCCTCGCCGTTCACCGCCGCAGGAGGCCGGATCTCCTCCACGCCGCCCCGCCCCGACATAAACTCCGGTGCTACAGTGACTTCCGGCCGTCCTCGGGTCGCGTGCACGCCGGATCGTATCCAGATCCGAGCTACAGTGAAACCCTAGAGGGTTGACTTTTTCCCTCTCCCTAGTATTATTTTGTATTCTTGCTCATGCCGTAACTCCGCATCCGTAGCTCCGTTTTGCGCGTGTAGCATATCAAAATGTTCGTCTCAGAGAGTACATCATTTCATCTCACTGCATCATTTTCATTTGAGCTCATCTTGATGCCCGAAATGCTATTGGAAGAGAGCTATATGAGATAATTGTCAGATCTGCTGCATCAAATGGCTATTTGTCATTTTTGCCATGTTTAATGTGTGCATGATATGCTCCTGAGCTCTACATGAGTTTTGTTATATGCCATGCCATCTTTACAGAGGTGCTTACCATGTATTTTTGTGATATGTGTGGTGACTAGCACAAGCTTGCAAAGTAGTGCATTCGTTAATGTTGATTTCAGGGACTTAGAATTTCTCTAAGTCCTTCATCTGATTTTATCAATATGCCATATGTTCATGTTGTTTACTAGTGATCCGTGCCTCTTTTGAGGATGATCAGTAAGGATGTTTTGTTAACATTGTGGTTCTCTATCCATCCATGTCTTTGTTTCAAATTATGGAGCACCCTAGGTAGAGTCAATCGAGCTCTACTTTTGCTATTTCGTGAATCCTGGCAGATTGTTGACTTGTTATCGATTTTGCCGAGGATGTTGTTGTTGATCCGTGCATGCTATGTTGTTTTTCTTGCCATGTATAGCTTCTATGATATGTATTCTTGATGGGTGTATGCTTAGTTTGTCATGCCATGCTCCGTAGTGAGTGCATTGAGCTCGTAAACATGCCTACTCATTAACAGATTTGCATGCTCCAGTTTTCCACTAAGTTTGTAATCTGATTATGTTTTTGCCATGTTCACATGCTTGCAATTGTATTTTCTGATCTATTTTTGTTCAAGGTCACTAAGGGACTTTTGTTAAGTGCTTTGAGTAGCTTCATTTCATGCCTTACTTTGCCATGTTAAGTTCCTGTAGCATATAGTTTTCATGCTCCAATATGAGCTACCTGATGTTAAATTCCAGACTTGTGTTAATTTCACTAAGTGTGAAACCTGTTTACCATTTGCATTTTTGCCATGCTTGTTTGAGCCTGTTAATGGATGAATTAGCCGTAGCTCAGTGTTCATCTTTTGTCAAGCATCATGAGTGGATCCCTGCCATGTATTTTGTCGTCATGTTTGAGTGCTGTAGCATATTTATCTTGATGCATTTAGATGACTACTTGCTGTTTATCGTAGACCGGTGCCATATTTGTTTTGCTTGCCATTTCCAAACCGTGCATCCGATTTCGGTGATCTTTATATCAATTTCAACCGAAATCACCTCACCTTTCCAGTGGCACTCTTGGATTTCCAAGTTGAGGCCAGGTTAAATCATTCCTTGTCAAATCTTGCATATGCATCACATACCGCATCCCGCATAGCATGCCATGTTTGCATCATGTTGTTGCAGCATTGCACGTGGTTGATTGTGTTCCTTTTGCTTGTTTGTCTTGTTTGGGTAGAGCCGGGAGACGAGTTCGCTAACAGGGAGCCCGTTAAGTTTGCTTACGAGGATCAAGTCAACTCTGACAACTTTGTAGGCAAGATGATCATACCCTCGAAATCACTTCTATCTTTGCTTGCTAGATGCTCGCTCTTTTGCTATGCCTATGCTATGATGCCTACCACTTGCTTATCATGCCTCCCAAATTTCCATGTCAAACCTCTAACCCACCATGTCCTAGAAAACCATTGATTGGCTATGTTACCACTTTGCTCAGCCCCTCTTATAGCGTTGCTAGTTGCAGGTGAAGATTAGAGATCGTTCCTTGTTGGAACATTGTTTATTGTTGGGATATCATTATATTATCTTGTTATCTTAATGCACCTATATATTTGGTAAAGGGTGGAAGGCTCGGCCTTTTTTCCTAGTGTTTTGTTCCACTCTTGCCGCCCTAGTTTCCATCATATCGGTGTTATGTTCCCGGATTTTGCGTTCCTTACGCGGTTGGGTGATAATAGGAATCCCTTGACAGTTCGCCTTGGATAAAACTCCTCCAGCAATGCCCAACCTTGGTTTTACCATTTGCCACCTAGCCTCTTTTTCCCTTGGGTTTCCGGAGCCCTAGGGTCATCTTTATTTAACCCCCCCCCCTGGCCAGTGCTCCTCTGAGTGTTGGTCCAAACTAGAGCCCTGTGCAGCGCCCCCTCGGGGAAACTCGAGGTTTGGTTTTAGTTGTATGGAGCGCTCATCTGAGTGTGCCCTGAGAATGAGATATGTGCAGCTCCTATCGGGATTTGTCGGCACATTCGGGCGGTGTTGCTGGATTTGTTTTACCATTGTCGAAGTTGTCTTGTAGAACCGGGATACCGAGTCTGATCGGAAGGTCTGGGAGAAGGTTTATCCTTCATTGATAGTGAGAGCTTGTGATGGGCTAAGTTGGGACTCCCCTGCAGGGATTTGAACTTTCGAAAGCCGTGCCCGCGGTTATGGGCAGATGGGAATTTGTTAATGTCCGGTTGTAGATAACATGAACCTTAACTTAATTAAAATGAATCAACTGCGTGTGTTACCGTGATGGTCTCTTCTCGGCGGAGTCCGGGAAGTGAACACTGTGTTGGAGTAATGCTTGACGTAGGTTGTTCTATAGTTCTTCATTCGTGCTTTGCCTTCTCTTCTCGCTCTCTTTTGCAAATAGGTTAGCCACCATATATGCTAGTCGTTTGCTGCAGCTCCACATATTACCTTGCCTTACCTATAAGCTTAAATAGTCTTGATCACGAGGGTGCGAGATTGTTGAGTCCCCGTGACTCACAGATTACTTCCAAACCAGATGCAGGGACCGATGATTCCGTTCCAGATGATGCGCTTGAGCTCAAGTGGGAGTTCGACGAAGACTCACGCCGTTACTATGTATCTTTCCCTGATGATCTGTAGTGGTGCCTAGTTGGGGCGATCGGGACCATGTCTCTTGTTGGGGTTGATCTTTTATTTTGTTACTGTAGTCGGACCATGAGTGTATTGGATGATTGTAATGCTATTCATGTACTTTGTGTGACGTGGAGAGTGTAAGCCAACTATTTACCTTTTCCCCTATTATCTATTTTACATGGGTTGTTGTGAAGATTACCTTACTTGTGACATTGCTTTCAATGCAGTTATGCCTCTAAGTCGTACTTTGACACGTAGGAGATATAGCCGCAACGAGGGCGTTACATCATCATTCTTATACGGTGGGTCACGCCACCACCAAAAGTTGAAATCCCTTAATTGTTCATATTCTTCAACTTTGTATTGTCTTCACTGCTTCCGTCATTTTTCTTCATTGGCTATATATATATATGAGTTTATGTCCTCTACAGCATTCACGTATTGTTAATTCTTTAAGTTGGTCTTTCTGCTAAGTGAATGTGATCAGACCCTTCCCCTCTATGCTATACTCAACCCAATCTATTCACAAATTCTTCATGTGCGTTCTATTTGAAACTCGTTCAAAATCTTCACTGTGTCCTTGTCAGCTGAAGAAATTGTGAACGGAACTTTAAAACCTATCTTATCTAAATTTTCGGCTTTGCCGCTCAAACCGTTCTGCATCCCACAATATACTTATCCACTCACCCACGATCTAACACGAGCTCCACTTCTCACTACGTGGGTGACACATGTCATGCGAATGAGAAGGGTCAGGGGCACGTTCGTCCAATTTCTTCGGGCGAGCAGTTTTTCACCGTGGCTATAAATACCCCTCCTTCCCTTCCTCACTTCTTTTACTCCACTCGACCTCTCTCCAGCTCGAGCTTCTCAAACCCTAGCGTCGCCGCTACTTCATCGCCGCCGGTGAGGAAGAGCTTCACTGGCTCGACCTCGTCGTCGATGTACTCGCGCCGACCGCGGAAATCTTCACTCAGCCGCCGCCGTAGCCGTCTTCCTCCGCCGAGTTTGGGCGTGGAAGATCTACACAGACGAACTTCATCCCTACACCTCACTGTTCGTCGTGTTCTTTGTCCAGGGTAATTAAAAGTTACTTTTACTGCCCTTGTTGATTCGAATGATTATCTACAAAATCTTCAAAGATGTTTTTCTTCATATCTTCACACACTAAACACCTCACAAGTTATATGTTCTTGATTCGTTTCTCTAAGCATCATTTTTCTTCAAGATTCCTCAATTGTGTGGATCTTCGATCTATACAACTCTGGAACCTAAGACAAAGAACGCTTAGTGAAATTCTTCAAGACTCATCTGGTCAAATTCCTCAAACTTGTTCTTTTTGAAAAACCCTCTGAGAACGCATATGCCCTCTCCAAATTCCTTGCGACTATACTCTGTTCACAGGTACACATGTCAGCTGCTGAATCACTAGGTTATCATCAACTTAACTCATTTGCAGCGTTCCTCGAAGAAAAGTTGCATACTTCTTCAGAGAATTCGATTGTTCAAATTCCTCAACTGAAGAAAATGGTTGATGGTAAAAAGCCACAGAAAGGAGGAAAGAGGCCTGAGGTCAATACAGCGTTTGAGATCCCTGATGAAATATATGCTGGGTACTGCACACCTACTGAGGAAACCAAAAATGAGCGCAAGGTGCGTATTCAGAAGATAGAGAGGAGATGGGCTAGAGAGTGGAGGGAGTACAGATATGTCACTCTCAAGTATATGAAGAAATTCGCACTCAATCCTCCATGCCCAAGACCTCCGTTGGCACCTGGCCAAATAGCTGATCCCACCAGCCTCAACCGCGGTGAGGACTATCCTGATGAATGGGCCAAGCGCCAAGCCAAGTTGGCTAAGCAAGCCATAGAAGCAGTGAGGAAATTCAATGAAGACTCTGCTGCTGCTGCTGCCTCTGCTGAGGCCTCTGCTATCAAGTCGACGAAGGCTATGTCAAAGAAGCCTGCGCGCAAGACAAGTGCTTCACCAACAATGCCCTCAAGGCCAAGTTCCTCGGCAATGACCTCACGGCCAGAATCCTCAAAGCCCTCACGGCCAATTCCTCATGCTGCTCCTGTTCCCCCAAAATCCTCAGCTCCTCCAGAGTCCTCAGCTGTTCCAACAAAGTCCTCAGCACCTGTGCATCTCGCCTCGTGCCAAAGGACTCCATGCATCTCCATTGCCTCAGGTGTCTCAGCTAGTTCCTCAGCCGCACCAAGTTCCTCAGCTGGCCCCTCACTGCTGAAGACAAATTCAACTGCTGGATGCGGTCCTCGACCAAGTCCTCCGAAGAAGCAGGCCGCTTTTCAAGTGTCGTCTGACAAAGACGAAGCTGATGATGATGAACTTACAGAAATCATCAGAGATAGGCAAGTCCGGGCCGCTAGAGCCAAGGGAACAGAGGTGCCACTGCTTTTGGATCCCAAGTTGATCCTCGAATACATTGATGTTTGGCACAAGGACCCCAACACTCCCATGCTTGACTTCAAGCTGACTCCTGGCCAAAGTCACATGCTGACCCACTTCATTCAAGAAGAAAAGTGGAAATTTGAGAAGGCCAGGCAGATCAAGAAAGCTCAGTACAAGAAAGAGTGCTATCTGAAGAAAAACGTTGTCTCTATGACAACTGAAGAACTTGTCACTATTCAAACTGAGGTCAAGAAACTCAGTGATGACTTTGACGCATATCGCGCTGATTGGCTTGGAGCCAAGGTTCATTTTGTGAAACTTGTGGATAACTTCACCTCAAATGTTGCATCCCCAACGCCACAGGAAGTTTCTCAGGCTGAAGCATCTGCTCAGCCGACTGAAAAACATGCCAGCACCGCTGATGAAAATCAGGCTGCTGAAGAAAATGTGAGTTCCAGGGCTGATGTCTGCATTCCAGCCGCTGAAGAAATTGCTAGGGCATCCACTAGTGGTGCGCCTGAAGAAAATGAAGAAAATCAACCAGATTCCTCTGCTCCTCCTGCGCCTACACCAACTCCAATCCTTCCATCTGTATCAGATGTGAAGAAGACCAAGGCTGCAGAGCATGTAGCAGTGAAGAAAAGGAAAGCATCAGATGCTTTAGATTCTTCAGCTCCGAAGAAGATGAAGCCTATGACAAGTTCATTTGCTAATCCCATTGATGTTGTTCCCATCTCAACCAGGCCATCAAAGGACCTTGTTCTTTTTGATGAAGAATATGTGATCCCCATCAGTTCTGATGAAGAAACTCCTTATGCTGCTTCGTCTGAGTAGTTGGATGAAGAAATTGAAGTGGATGCGATCCCTTCAACACCTGTCATCTCCTCGCCCATGCCTCAATTCACTACTGAAGAGACTGGCGTTGAAGAAATGGAAGATGAAGATGTGGACGTTGGCTGCTCCACACCCGTAATTAGTGATGAATTCTAGGAAAGTCAGCATCCAAACTCTCCAATGTTCACACCGTTGCAGCAAATACCTCTGTCGCCTGCACAAACTGTTCAAATGGGCTCTGAAGAAACTCACCCCACTTCATCTGTACATGAGGAAATTCCAGCCACTAGCGCTGAAGAACCTGCTGCTGCTGAATAACTGAAGACGCAGACTGCCACTGAAGACGAACCAGAAATTCCTCAGCCTGAAGAACCTGCGATTGAGATTCCTGAGGTCGTGATGCAACTCACTGACACTCCTCTGCCCAAGCCAAAGGATCCATTCTCACGCAAGCAAAAGTTCAAGGCTGATGACTTCTTCGGCAAGCATGTATTCTTTGAAGAATACAACCCCTATAACTCTGCTCGCATTAGGAAGAGGCGTTTCTGGACTGCTAGTCAAGCAAATTTCTATTCCTCAGTACTGTTCAGCAAAGAGAAAATCTTCTACCATGAGCACATTCCTCACATAGATATGGAATCTCTGTCGTGCTTTGCACCAGTCCTTAGTGTTCTTCACGATGCTGGACTGTTAAACTTTTGCTCTGACATCTATGATTGGAATGAAGAACTGATTCTTCAATTTTACGCAATGCTGCACATCACAGGAGATTCTGAAGATGTGAATTCATGGGTGCTGGACTGGATGTCTGAAAACACTCACTACATTGCATCAGCCTCTGAATTGCTTCGTGCCTTACCACTCAGTCCTCCCCTTGAAGAAGCTCGTTGCATCTATAGTGAACCTGAGCTTACAAATCGTTACATGCAGGTGATGATGAAACCTTTAAAGCCAGGTCAAGCACCAAGAACCAAATTCCTCGTGAAGGAATTGCTTTATGTGCCCAGAACTTTCTATCGTATTCTTACGAGGACAATGAGTCCTATCAAAGGCCACGACTCATCTGATGAGGAAATTGTTGGCATCATGAAGAATCTGGTATTTAACATCGTTCATGGCATTCCTGTCAATTATCACGATTTCTTCATGAGGACTCTGGAAAATGTTGCACTATCTCCGTTTGAGCTGAAGCCTTATGCACCTTGGATTATGAAATTCCTCGGGACAAGGTCTTCACTCAACTACAAAGCTGATTTCCAGAATCACCTCAGCTACTTGCCCCCGATTGAAGTCCTCAAGCAGACCTATTCCTCGGTTGATGGAAAGGGCAAGGCACCAGCTGTTATCGATGAAGGCATTCGTCCATTGGATGGTCAATTTCGCAAAGCTGCTTCTTATTCCACCAATGATGACTCTGCCAATGCACCCGAGTCCACTCCTCAAGCCACTGCTCCGCACGTGATGACTGACCGTGAACTTCTCCTTAGTCTTCACCAGAAGGTGGATCGAAATCACAAATGGGTTAAGCGTCAGTTTGGTTCATTTCTTCACAACATGACTACTACACACAATGCAGTGAAGAAAAACCATTACTACCTCCATCAAGTCTTCGGTCGCACCTGGGCAATCCTGTCACATCTGTATGGTGAAGACGATCTGAAGAAAATGGGTGAGCGAGTCCTGGATTAGGGGGTGTCCGGATGGCCGGACTATACCTTCAGTCGGACTCTTGGACTATGAAGATACAAGATTGAAGACTTTGTCCCGTGTCCGGAAGGGACTTTCCTTGCCGTGGAAGGCAAGCTTGGCGATACGGATATGTAGATCTCCTACCATTGTAACCGACTCTGTGTAACCCTAGCCCTCTCCGGTGTCTATATAAACCGGAGAGGTTTTAGTCCGTAGGACGAACAACAATCATACCATAGGCTAGCTTCTAGGGTTTAGCCTCTCTGATCTCGTGGTAGATCTACTCTTGTACTACCCATATCATCAATATTAATCAAGCAGGACGTAGGGTTTTACCTCCATCAAGAGGTTCCGAACCTGGGTAAAACATCGTGTCCCCTGCCTCCCGTTACCATCCGGCCTAGACACACAGTTCAGGACCCCCTACCCGAGATCCGCCGGTTTTGACACCGACATTGGTGCTTTCATTGAGAGTTCCTCTGTGCCGTCGCCATCAGGAAGGATGCCTCATCCCGTCTTTAAAGACGGCACCGTTGCTAAGGGAGCTTTGGCTGTCGGCCAAACTCTCCGGCTAGGCGGTTTCCTTATGACCGCCTGTTCGGCTGCTGCGCCGACGATGACCTCTCGGGTCATCGAAAGCAATCTTCACGTCAGCTCGGAATTCGCCGAGCAGCTAGATCCAATGGAGCTCTCTTCCCTAAACGAGCTCTTGGATCGCATCGCCGCCCTGGGAGTCGCTACGGATTACGACCAGATTGGGCCTAAACCCGATCTGAGAGAGATTAACTCTCCCCAGGTCACCCATCACGTTGCCGTGGTAGAGGGACAGTGCGGCGACCCTTCATCTATCTTAAGGACTAGCTATGTCCGGATTCCCGATCCCTCCAAGCCGGATACCCGCGGAGGGGAGGATATCACTCAAGACCTGAACTTAAAGTCAGGCGACGGACTAGATTCATTGGGCCGCATCCAAGAATCCCAACGTCTGAGTTCGGAAACTCCTTGGCCCCAGGGTCTTAGATTGGGTGAGGTTTCGGATTTGATTCCACCCACCCACCCGTACATAAGCGATCTATCCCAAATTAGGCAAGAGCCCGAAGAAACAGTACATCATTACTGGGCCAGATTCCTCCTGGTTATGAACAGGATAAAGGACTGCCGCGAGGAAGACGCAATTTCATTCTTCTGCAATAATTGCACGGACAAGGGAATCCTCAACGCCATAAGTCGCCGTGATATTACACGCTTTGCTGACTTGGCGTCCATAGTACGAAAGTACTGTGCGATGGAAAGCGCCTGGAAAACCGAAACAAAATTTTGGGACAATCCGGCCTTGAATACAAACCCGGTCCGAAATAAAAGGGTGCATCATCGTCAGACACCCGGGTTCAATACCAAAAAGCAAAAGCCCTCTACAGGGCACGGAACCGTACTGGAAGGATGGCTTGATGGACCCTGTAAAATTCACAGTGCAGAGGGCGCCACACCAACTCACAGCCTTAGAGCATGTTGGATACTCCGGCAGGTGGCAAAAATTGGCGAAGATCTTCTAATTCCAGAAGCCACAGAAAGCCACCCCAGAGAAACCAGTACGGTATTAACAGTCTTCGAGACTTTCGCATCAAATAATATGCGAAAAAGAACACTCCGCGGCCTTGCCGAAGTCTACCAAGTAGCAACAATAAACCCATGGAGTGACACGGCTATTACTTTTAACGCCAGTGACGAACCTAAATTCCGAACAGCCCGAGCACCAGCCGCATTGGTCCTCAGTCCAATAGTGGACGGCTTTCGTCTTACCAAGGTACTCATGGATGGCGGCAGCGGATTGAACCTCATTTATGAGGAAACCCTTCAAAAAATGGAAATAGACTGGAACCGCATTGAGCGAAGCAGCACAACCTTTAGAGGAATAATCCCCAGTCGGGAAGCGCGCTGTACAGGAAAAATCACACTAGATGTGGTGTTCGGCACGCCGGATAATTACAGGTCCGAAGAGGTCACGTTCCAGGTGGCCCCGTTCAGTAGCGGATATCACGCTCTGCTAGGGCGGGAAGCGTTTACAGTCTTCCAAGCAATACCCCATTACGGGTACATGAAGCTCAAGATGCCCGGGCCTAACGGAATCATCACTCTCGTTAGTGATCCGGACATAGCACTCCGCGCCGAAAACAAGACAGCCGCACTGGCCCTCGAGGCGCTATCCGAAGCCCTAGCGGCTGAGGAACTGACTGCGCTGCGCTCCACGGTGAATAGGGACGATGTGATACTCGATAAAAGATCCAAGTCCACCTCCTTTAAACCGGCGGACGAAATAGTCAAATTCCAGGTCCATCCAACGGACCCCAATAAAACAGCTTCCATCGGGGCACAGTTAAACCCTGATGTAGACGCCGCACTGCGAGAGTTCCTACGAGAGAACTGGGACATTTTCGCCTGGCACCCTTCAGACATGCCAGGAATCCCACGCAGGCTGGCCGAACACAGCTTAAATATCCTAAAAGGATTCAAGCCAGTCAAACAGGCTCTTCGGCGTTTTTCCGAACCTAAGAGACAGGCCATGGGAGAGGAACTAGCCAAGCTATTGGAGGCCGGATTCATCAAAGATATCAAACATCCGGACTGGCTAGCAAACCTGGTGATGGTACCAAAGAAGGACAAATCCTGGCGCCTGTGCGTTGATTTCAAAGACCTTAACAAGGCTTGCCCAAAGGATCCCTTCCCTCTCCCCCGCATCGATCAAATTATCGACGCTACCGCAGGACACGATTCGTTGTGTTTCCTCGACGCATACTCCGGCTACCATCAAATAAAGATGGCAGAGTCAGACCAAGCCGCAACGGCATTCATCACACCATACGGCCCATTCTGCTTCAACACAATGCCCTTCGGGCTCAAAAACGCCGGCGCAACATATCAGCGCATGATTCAGACATGTCTGGCAAACCAGATCGGCAAAACAGTGGAGGCATACGTAGATGATGTGGTCGTTAAAACAAGACATGTCGAATCTCTAGTAGACGACTTGAGGCTAACATTCGATAACCTCCGAACATACGACATCAAGCTCAACCCGGAAAAATGCGTTTTCGGCGTTCCAGCCGGAAAGCTCTTGGGCTTCATTGTATCCGGTAGAGGAATTGAAGCAAATCCAGCCAAGATCCGAGCTCTGTCACAATTGGATATCCCGAAGGACCTCAAACAAATACAAAAATTAACCGGATGCGTGGCGGCTCTAAGCCGCTTTATCTCCCGCTTAGGAGAAAAGGCTCTACCCCTTTACCGCCTCCTTCGGTGCACCGAACACTTCGAGTGGACGGATGCAGCCACGGCCGGACTTGACGAAATAAAAGCCATCTTGGCAACAAACCCAGTCCTGGCCGCACCAAACATTGGCGAACCAATGCTATTATACATTGCAGCAACCCATCAGGTCGTAAGCGCAGTGCTCGTCGTCGAACGAGAAACGGACGGACACAAATTCCCCCTTCAAAAGCCGGTCTATTATGTGTCCACTGTCCTTACTCCGTGCAAGTCACGGTACCCGCACTATCAAAAGATTGCATACGCGGTTTTTATGGCATCCCGGAAGCTGCGACACTACTTTCAAGAGTGTTCAATAACAGTAGCCTCGGAAGTGCCACTTAACGATATTATAAATAACCGCAACGCGACGGGCCGGATTGCAAAATGGGCCATTGAGCTCCTCCCGTTTGACATAACTTACAAGCCACGGCGAGCTATCAAGTCGCAAGTTTTGGCCGACTTCGTCGCAGAATGGACGGAGGCCGAACTCCCTAAAGAGTACGGCACATATTCAAACTGGGTCATGCACTTCGACGGCTCCAAAATGTTGGCCGGTCTAGGGGCTGGCGTCGTTTTGACGTCCCCCACAGGAGACACAGTTCAATATGTACTCCAGATAATGTACACAGACTCCAACAACGCAGCCGAATATGAGGCCCTTTTACATGGTCTCCGGATGGCAGTATCCATGGGCATTCAACGCCTAGAGGTGCGCGGGGACTCGAACCTCGCAATATCCCAAATAAATGGAGACTTTGATGCCAAGGATCCAAAAATGGCAGCTTATCGCAACGCCGTCCTAAAAATGTCAGCTCGGTTCGAAGGGCTCGAATTTCACCATATAGCCCGGGAAAATAATCAGGCGGCAGATGTCCTGGCACGCATCGGCGCAAAACGCGATGTAGTCCCCCCCAACATCTTCTTGGAAAGGCTGTTCAAGCCGTCCGTAGTATGGGAAGGGGAACCTGGCAATAACAGCCCGGACCCAACCGCACTGCCCGACACCGAACACTCTGACACAATTGGAGGCTCTGCCAATGAAATAACACCTTCAGCCCACGTAATAATGGCCGTCATCGCCCCGTGGACAGAACCATTCCTCGCCTACCTTACCAGGCAGGAACTCCCTGAGGACCAAAATGAGGCACGCTGCATAGTGCGGCGATCTAAAGCCTATAAAGTCCATGAGGGAGAGCTTTATAAGAAAAGCACTACCGGAGTCCTTCAAAGGTGCATCTCCGAAGAGGAAGGGCGGAACCTCCTGGCTGAAATTCATGCCGGACTCGGCGGACATCACGCTGCAGCTCGGTCCCTTGTAAGCAAGGCCTTCCGTACAGGCTTTTATTGGCCGACGGCCCGGGCAGACGCCCAGGACTTAGTCCAACGATGCGTCGGTTGCCAGCTTTTTGCAAACCAAAGCCATATGCCACCCACCGCCCTCCAAACTATCCCCATCACTTGGCCCTTCGCGGTCTGGGGGCTTGACATGGTTGGACCCCTTAAAGGCGGAACCCACAAGAAAAAATACTTACTGGTCATGGTGGATAAGTTCACCAAATGGATAGAAGCCAAGCCTGTTAAGACGGCCGAATCCGGACCGGTGATAAACTTTATATCTGGGGTTGTACACCGTTACGGCGTCCCCCACAGCATCATCACTGATAACGGCACGAACTTTACGGCCAATGAGGTAAAACTCTGGTGCAAAAACATGGGCATCAAGCTCGATTATGCTTCCGTGTATCACCCACAAACCAACGGCCAGGTCGAACGTGCAAATGGTCTTATCATGAGCGGCATCAAACCCAGATTAGTGCGGTCCCTTAAGGAATCTAATACGCACTGGGTAGAGGAGCTCGACTCCGTACTCTGGGGGCTGCGGTCCATGCCGAATCGCACCACCAGATACACACCATCCTTCATGGTGTACGGCGCAGAGGCAGTTTTGCCCTGCGACATAATTCATGACTCACCTCGAGTGCGCATGTACGAAGAAAGAGAAGCCGAGCTCGATCGGCAGGACAGTTTGGACGCCTTGGAGGAAGAGCGTGACGTGGCAAAAGCCCGTTCCGCATTCTATCAACAGCAGGCTCGAAGATACCAAAGCAGAGAAGTATGGGCCAAAAATTACAACATTGGCGAATTAGTTCTACGCCTGCCGGAGAAGAAAAAGGACAAACTCAAGCCCAAGTGGGAAGGTCCCTTCATAATTGACCAAGTCCTAACTGGTGGAGCGTACCGCCTGCGAGATGCATCGGATAACCGACTCGAGCCGAACCCATGGAACGCAGCCCGTCTATGAAGATTCTATGCCTAGCGCCGGACTCTGTGTTCGTCTCCTTCCTCTGTCCATTTTTTATATACTTTCTGTCTTACATTTCTCTACTTCTCCTCTCTCTCTCTCTTATAGCCTCCAAAGGCTCATAAAGTGACGCATTATCCGTGCTCATTAAACCTGGGGGCTTCTTTAAACAGAAGCTTATTTATACGGGCTTCATGCCCAACACATGTGTCACACTTCCGCATGTACCTTTTATTCGCCATTATATGCATCGATATGACTTAAGTTTTGGCCAAGCTGGGTTGCCTGGCTCCTGTGCTTACCCCTACGTTCCCGATTGTTCGGCTAGGTGGTAAAGGGAGCACCTCTGCGATTGTTACTGCCGGGTCAGCCGGATGTGTACCTCAGACTGGGTGAAGCCGAAAGCTAGCGTTCTTAAGGGAATATTCGGTCGGTGAACTAAAGATGATCTTTTCTTCCACTTATTTATCTATACGCCCCCAGATGTTTTTCCTGCGTCTCTTTTCGCAGAATGGACATGCACTTTAGGGCATGCCTCCCAGGGAAAGGAACCCCTAACGGAACTATTCTCCCTGGAAGATGTTTCTTACTAACCATGTAATATAACATAACTAGTTGGGCACTTGTCTGTTCAAGCACTAATGACCCCTACGCCTGGTCTCCATGCATACCCCGGTTCTTATATAACCGCGAGGGTATTCGGACACACTCCGGACCGTCAGGTCCCGAGGTTGAAGCGAAAAGGTCGGCCATGACAAACGATCTACAATCCGGCTAGAAGGCATTACACATGTCAATTAAAATTACATAGTCAATCTGACTGATTGTATTCCTCTTCAATTCCATCTAACAGGCTGTCTAGTTTACAGTCCTGTTGGGAATACTTTGCGGCCAACTCTACTTGGCCGTATACTAAGCTCACAGGGATCTCCTTCCCATCGGGCCCTACGGGTCCGACCTCGGCCATGTGGTTTGGGTCAGCCTTCGTGTACCGCGTCTTCACCATGGCCCAGGCCTCCCTGGCGCCTTGACGGCAGGCCGACATCTTCCACAATCGGAAGCGCCGCCGCGCTCCCTTCAGCTTCTCTACAAGCTCTCCAAGGCCTTCGGGCATGGAGACGGACGGCCACAAGGCCTGGGCGACGCCTTGCATCACCTGCCGAACTCGCTCGTGCAGTTGTGAGAGCTCGGGAAGAAGGTCACCCGTAGAACCGGGCATTTCCTCTGCAGGACGACCTGTCAGCATACCTACAGACATTACTCTGTTAGTTGACTTCCTCGCCGAACTCTTTTTTTTTCAAAGTTCGTTTAAGCACTTACTATATATGCCGCGTCGAAGCCGCTGATTCTCCTTCACGGAGTCCAACAGCTGGGCACGAACGTCCTTCAGTTCAACGCCTAGCTTGGTGTTGGCATCTTGGAGATCGTTCTTCTCCCGCCTCACCTTTGTCAGCATGCTCTCACCAGCCTTTAGCTGGCGTCGGAGTTGTTGCACTTCCGGATTTAATCCGGCGCCATCTGCAATTTCATTTGTCAGATTTGCACCCACGCCGCACTTCGCAAAATACTTATCTTTCGAAGAGTATATTACCAGAGGGGGTCTCCTTGGGCTCCCCTGCCGCGGCTAGTGCGGCCTCAAGTTGGGCTTTGCACTCTTCCAGCTCCTGGGATAGCATGGTATTCTTTTCTGTAAGAACCTGCATAACAGATGATCCTTAAATCAGTTATTCTAACTGTTTCAAGTCTCGGGGGCTACTGGTATACATATATAATTACCAACATTTTCTTACCCGTATGTCTTTCACATACTGCTCCGTGGCTCTGGCTAGACCATTTTGAGCGGCACGGAGGTACACGTCTCCCGAATTGAAGGCATCCAATGCCTCTTGGGAGAAACAAGCGTTGCGAAGAACTATCCGGCAACGCCTGTGGTTCATGGCACTCTCCACCTCGGAATTGGTGGCAGACAGCCTGTCTGCATCCTCCGTCGGAGGAGCGTCCAGTGCGCGCCTCGTGTTCGCCTCCGCTTTCGGACCAGGCTTTGGAGCCTGGCTGGTGGAGGCGCGATTGGCAGCCTCTCCGGATATAGTCCGGCAAGGTCTCTTCGTCCTGAAGAGAGCACGAGTATTAATATGCCTCGAAGGAGTAACACCTGGCAATAAGGTGGCGCGCTATACCTTTGCGCTGGTGCCTCAGTCCGGACCACACTTCTTTTCAGCTCGCGGGGCCTTGTCACCCCTCGTTGGCTAGTCGCCGCAGGCTCGGCCTCCCGTCTCAAGGACCTCCCCTGCAAAACACGGTTGTCATACGGTAATCGAAAACACGCAAGGACAGATCCCTTTTCAAAGTGCTAAGACTCTGGTCCCAGTTACCTGTGAGGTTGGGAGTAGCCCTGGATAATCGGCCGTAATGGCCACCAAGGCGTTGTCCCTGCTCAATTGATGAAACACTCCATCAATCAGCTCCACAGATAAGTCCGGATCCTCTTGAGAGGCCGGGTCGAGGGACCGTCCCGGGTCCTTGGGTTGTGGAGGAGGGCTGTTTATTTCTTTAACAGCCTGACGCAGTTCCTGCGTTGAAGTCGTTAGACTGAAAATTTCACGATGGGAATATAAAACGAATGGGCAAGTAAAAGTGTCCACTTACCCAACTCGGGGGATTGTACATAGAAAATCCACCCTGTGGGTTGACGCGGAGAAATTCCTCCTCTTCTCCCTTGTACAAAGCGGACAAGGTCTTTATTAGAGCGGCAGCCGAATTCGGCCCCTTACGGCCATAGCGGGTGGCGTTGTCCTCCCCATTGAAGTCCCACATGGCGCGGCCTCTATACTGAAGCGGCTGCACCCCTCGCATGATGCATGCGGCCATGACCCCGATCATGGTCAGTCTGGAATGAGCTAACAATCTTATCTGGCCCATCAGGTAAATAACGTCCCTGTCGCTTTCCCTCTGAGGGCTCCGTGGACGCCAGCTTAGGCGCTTCTTTAGGGGAGCACTGTCGAACTCAGGGAGGCCGATCTGGACAGGATCCGGCAGCGGAACGTCCTCTATATAAAACCATTCCGAAGGCCAGTCCTCGTACGCCTTCTTTGGGGTTCCGGATAGATATCCGGTCCCGGCGATGCGCCACACTTCGGCTCCGCCCACTTGATATATCGACCCCTCCTTAAAGCGGGGCACAAGGCGGAATAGCCTTTTCCACAGCGCGAAATGAGCCTCGCATCCCAAAAACAGCTCGCAAATGGCTATGAAGCCCGCAATATGCAATATGGAGGCAGGCGTGAGGTTGTGCAGCTGAGGGCCATAGAACTCCAGAAGCCCCGAGAGAAATGGATGAATTGGAAATTCGAGCCCTCTTATTAAGTAAGGGGCAAGGCATACCCGCTCTCCTTTGGAGGGATTAGGGGCGCTCTCCGCTTGCTCTCCACCATTATAGGTGGCAAGTCCGGCTCAAACCGGGACCATATAGGCCGGGGGGAGAAATCCCTAGGTCTGGAGCTTCACTAGCTCGCTGTGCGGGATGGAGCACTTCTTCCAATCTCCAGGCTGAGGGCTGGAAGGGCGAGAGGATGAGCTGCAGCGGCTGGCCATGATAGAATGGACCTCTGTCGGATATGCTCTCATGAATACTCGCGGAAGGGAGAAGGTGTGGTTTGGATCTAAATCCTCGTCCCCTTAAATAGACGGCTCATTCACGCGGCTAGGGGTGTAAATATAAAAACACCCTGACTTTTCGTATTCGTTTGACACGTGGAAAACGGCCATTATTGGGCATAGAAGCCAAGGAGCACTACATTTACAAGAAACCGGACACTATTCAACAGGTACACGGAATTTGGAGGAGAACCCGCCTTGCAATGCCGAAGACAATCTGCGCGCCGGACTCGTCGTCATTGAAGCATGGTTCAGGGGCTACTGAGGGAGTCCTGGATTAGGGGGTGTCCGGATGGCCGGACTATACCTTCGTCCGGACTCCTGGACTATGAAGATACAAGATTGAAGATTTCGTCCCGTGTCCGGAAGGGACTTTCCTTGCCGTGGAAGGCAAGCTTGGCGATACGGATATGTAGATCTCCTACCATTGTAACCGACTCTGTGTAACCCTAGCCCTCTTCGGTGTCTATATAAATCGGAGAGGTTTAGTCCGTAGAGAGAACAACAATCATACCATAGGCTAGCTTCTAGGGTTTAGCCTCTCTGATCTCGTGGTAGATCTACTCTTGTACTACCCATATCATCAATATTAATCAAGTAGGACGTAGGGTTTTACCTCCATCAAGAGGTCCCGAACCTGGGTAAAGCATCGTGTCCCCTGCCTCCTGTTACCATCCGGCCTAGACGCACATTTCGGGACCCCCTACCCGAGATCCGCTGGTTTTGACACCAACAATGGGTCTCAACAAAGATTTTGACTGGTCTGCACCTCCACCGAAGAAATTCAAGAAGGTCAAGGTTCCTTCTCTAGTGGCCAGCTCATATTCTTCATCGCGTGACACTGATGAAAATGAAGACTTGGACGACACTGCGGCAGGCCCTACTACAACAAACGGCCCCAACAACACTGGCGCTCCTTCATCAACTTGATATTCTTCAGGGGCGTTATTCCTCATTTTCGAACCTTTTGGTCATTTGATGACAAAGGGGGAGAATTTTGAGTTAGTCTTCAAGCGGGTCTTTCTATATGGGCGTTTTTTTGTTAAGTAACAACTCTCGTTCTTCTGAGACTTTATTGGATCGAGTTGTAAACTTAAACCCGATGGTGCTCTGATACTTTTGATATGTTTTTCTGCATGCTTATTCCTCATATATTCTAATGCACGCATGCTGAATTACATCAGTCACCATACTTCGTCATGCATTTCAAATTCTTCATTGTGATATGTCAAATGCGTGTATGAATTACAAGATATAGGGGGAGATCTCCATGATTCAACTCTTCAAGTGTGCATTGCTTCAAAAGAAAATTCCTCACTATGCACATCTTCAGGGGGAGTTCTTCTATATCTTGCAATCAAATTCCTCAATATTAGTATTTACACTTCATATGTTTATCCCCGTTGAAAACTTAACCTATATTGTCATCAATCACCAAAAAGGGGGAGATTGTAAGTGCATCTAGTGCCCCTTAGTGATTTTGGTGTATTGAAGACTTATAGGTTAAGGGACTAATGCGTTTGTGAGTGTACACAGGTCTATAAGTCTATGAGGAGTTTGATATTTATAGAGAAAGTCGACCCCTAAAAATGAAGTTCTTCGACTGAAGACTTTGCATTTCTGAAGACTTTCTGAAGACTTTGAAAGTGAAGAAATTGGTGTGACCTTGAAGACTTGGTATTCATTCGAGGAACATGAAGCGTGAAGACTTTTGTTTTCGTAGTTTCATTTTCTCTTTCTTGAGTCATAGGAAACACCGTATTGTTAAAGGGGGTCGAGGAAATACTAAGGAAAAATTTCCATGTGATGCTCAACTCAAAATCCTACACCTACCAATTCCTTCGAGTGAAGCCATTGGAAATCTCATACAGTTCGGTCAATTTCTTAAGTGACAGAGACGAAGTTCTTCTGGTCTCTAAGGAATTTGTTCTGACTGAGGAGTTAGGAATTCGCCAGTGTGGATTGCCTACACAGTGAGGAACATGATAGCCCTAAGGATTTTGCTACTCAAAATTCCGCCCGTTGTTGTGCTATGCGCCAGCTGTCCCAAAATATCTATCCACCTAACGGTCATATCATTGAAGGGCATTTATGTCTTATCATGTCGGGCTGCTCCCAAGGCTATAAATAGCCGCCCCTACAACCACTAGCTGGTTGGCTACTCCCAGAGAAACCGACACTTGTCATTTGAGAGCAACCCATCCTCCGAGGACTTTGAGAGAAAATCATCAAGTGAGGAAAAACTAAAAACCCAAACCCAAACACCTACAAACCCCAAATGATTGAGCATCACTGAAGAGATTGATCCTGCGTGGATCCGACGCTTTTACCTTTGAAGAATGTGCTTCTTCCAGATGGTTAGGCGTCATGGTCTAGAGCATCCAAGAGGAATTATGGATCGCCGAGTGACCAAGTTTGTGAAGGTTTGGAAGTCGCCTGAAGACTTACGACGAGTGATTGGGCGAGGTCTGTGTGACCTTAGCTCAAGGATAATACAGTGAGGACTAGGTGTCCTAAGCTGCATGTTCAGGACTGGGTGTCCGGGACTATGTGTCCTCAAGTTTAAATACTCAGCCGCTCCAACCAGATGTACAACTGAGACAGCAGTTGGAACTGGTCTACCAAATCATTGTCTTCACCAAGCTTACTGGTTCTATTTCCTCAACTCTTTCATTTCCTCATAACTGTGTTGTGAGCTTGTTCATATCTGTGTTTGAAGACTTTGACTGAAGACTTCCTCAATTTCCTTAGTTCAATTTCTTCAGTCTGATTGTCTTCATCCTCCGTTATCCTGTGCTTACGCTACCTGTACTCTGTGCCTGTCTTCATTTCATCATGATGACCATGCTTGTATTCTATTATGTTTACTTTTGAGTACTTATTCCGCTGCTAGTAGTTCTTCATTAAGGAATTTCCTCACCAGCAAATTCCTCTGTGAAGAATTTTTCATTAAAATCGCCTATTCACGCCCCCTCTAGTAGATATAACGCACTTTCAATTTTAGCACCATAGAATCTGCTCCTGTAATAAAATAAAGAACGTCCTAGCGGTGTATCGCTAGACGGGCTATCTTGCCCAACAACATTGTTTATAACCATGACTAAGTATAAAACATAACCATATACAATGTAAGATATATCATACCTGTGATATTTTATCACACTGCTGGTTTTAGCAAGCCGGTATAATAAGGGTGATAACTCATAACTTGAATACTGGTAATCATCATCTATTTGCTGGTTTATGAACGGGCCCAGGCCGGATCAAAAAACACCGGACAATAGTTTTCTGCTTGCTGGTGACTTATAGTCAAAGGCCAGGACGAGTTAATAAGTATAGATAAATCATACTCATAAAACATTATAAACCAAAAAAATCAGAAAGGATTTAAATAGTCATAATTATGGTGTTGCACTCATCAAGAGGGTTTAAGCTATGGTTCAGATACGACCAAAGCCCCCAAATGATTCCCTGTTGGCCTTATGCCTATCAAGAGGTGTAGCTATGGTTCGAATACAACCAAGCCCCCAAGTGATTTCCCTGGTGGCCTTACGCCTATCAAGAGGTGTAGCTATGGTTCGAATACGACCAAGCCCCCAAGTGATTTCCCTGGTGGCCTTATGCCAATCAAGAGGTGTAGCTATGGTTTGAATACGACCAAGCCCCAAAGTGATTATGTGGGCTGTGCCCAAGGGGTACCTATGTTTGAGCTGTGTTGTGCAACAGACTCTCTTTGGTCCCTTTAATCCGGGCATTAAGCCTCAAATAGACCAGAGCTATGCTCATATGAAGTTATAATATTGGCTTGATAGCTAGATTACCAAGGTAACCAGAGCTGTGCTCTTAAATATGGGCTTTATAGCCGGATTACCGAGGTAACCAGAGCTGTGATCTTATGATATGGGCTTGATAGCCAGATTACCGAAGTAACCAGAGCTGTGCTCTTATGATATGGGCTTGATAGCCGGATTACCGAAGTAACCAGAGTTGTGCTCTTATGATATGGGCTTGATAGCCGGATAAAAAACTCATTTAAAAGAATGATAGAGGGCCCACTTTAGCAAGGATGCTGGTTTATTATATCAATCATAATATATACATTGTCTAAATATGTACATAAGGGGAGCCTATAGCTCAAGTGTAGTATGGCCTAAGCTAAGCGATATTCCAAGGCCGACGGGTCTCCTCCTCCGACGTGCGTGAGTCCTTGTGGTCTCGAACATCGACAAGGTAATATGACCTATTGTTTAGATTCTTGCTGATCACAAAGGGTCCTTACCAAGGTGGGGATAACTTGTGCATATCAGTATGATCCTGGATGAGCCTGAGCACCTGATCGCCTTCTTGAAAAGTTCCGGTTTTAACCCGACGGCTGTGGTAACGGTGCAAATCTTGCTGGTAAATCGCCGAACGAGCCGCTGCAATGTCATGCTCTTCATCTAATAGGTCAAGCGCTTCCTGACGTGCTTTTTCATTGTCAGCATCAACATAAACCGCCACACGGGGCGAGTCATGACGGATGTCACTAGGGAGAACTGCCTCTGCTCCATAAACCATGAAAAAGGCGTATAACCCGTAGACCTATTGGGGGTGGTATTAATGCTCCATAACACGGAAGGTAACTCCTGGACCCAAGAACCCGGCATCCTCTGCAAAGGAACCATAAGCCGGGGTTTGATACCTCTCAAAATCTCTTGATTGGCTCTCTCAGCTTGACCATTAGACTGGGGGTGAGCCACTGATGATACATCAAGCCAGATATGCTCACGTTGACAATAATCTTCCATAGCTCCCTTGGAAAGGTTAGTGCCATTGTCAGTTATAATGCTATGTGGAAAGCCAAAGCGGAAAATCACCTTCTTCATGAACTGAACCGTCGTTGCTGCATCACACTTACTCGCTAGCTCTGCCTCTACCCATTTAGTAAACTTGTCAACTGCCACCAAGAGGTGGGTCTTCTTATCCTTGGATATTTTAAAGGGCCCAACCATATCCAGTCCCCAGACTGCAAACGGCCAAGTAATTGGAATCATCCTTAACTCCTGAGCCGGAACATGAGCTCGACGTGCAAATTTCTGACAACCGTCACACCTTCTGACGAAGTCCTCAGCACCAGCATGAGCCACCAGCCAATAAAAACCGTGATGAAAAGCTTTGGCCACCAGAGATTTTGAACCGGCATGATGACCACAGTCCCCTTCATGGATCTCACGTAGGATCTCACAACCTTCTTCAGGAGACACGCAATGCTGAAACGCCCCTGTGACACTGCAATGATGCAACTCTCCATTGACAATAGTCATTGACTTGGACCGCCAAATTATCTGCCTGGCCAAAACTTCAACCTCAGGTAACTCGCCCCGGGTCATATACGCCAAATAGGGAACTGTCCAATCCGGGATAACATGAAGAGCTACCACCAACTGAGCCTCCGGGTCAGGGATAGCCAAATCCTCCTCTGTGGGTAACTTGACCGACGGGTTATGAAGGACATCAAGAAAAACATTGGGCAGCACCGGTTTATGTTGAGAACCCAACCATCTTAAAGCATCCACCGCTTCATTCTTTCTCCGGTCCACATGCTCAACCTGATAACCCTTGAAGTGACCAGCAATAAGATCCACCTCCCGTCGATAAGCCGCCATGAGTGGGTCTTTGGAGTCCCAAGTACCTGATACTTGTTGAGCTACCAAATCCGAGTCACCAAAGCACCTAACCCAGCTTAAGTTCATCTCCTTAGCCACTCGAAGACCATGGAGTAAGGCCTCATATTCAGCTGCATTGTTAGTGCAAGGAAACATTAAGCGGAGAACATAACAAAATTTATCACCTCGAGGCTGTTGAAGCTAGCACAACTCCAACCCCCGAGCCCTCCAATTGCCTGGACCCATCAAAGTGAATAGTCCAATATGTGTTATCCGGCTTTTCATTCGGCATCTGCAACTCTGTCCAATCATTGATGAAATCCACAAGTGCCTGGGACTTGATTACCGTACGAGGCATATACTTTAACTCGTGAGGTCCAAGCTCAATGGCCCACTAGGCAACCCGGCCAGTTGCTTCCCTGTTTTGGATTATATCTCCCAAAGGAGCAGAACTGACCATAGTGATGGGATGACCCTGAAAATACTATTTAAGCTTCCGGCTCGCCATGAAAACTCCGTACACCAGCTTCTGCCAATGTGGGTATCTCTGCTTGGACTCAATGAGAACCTCGCTAATATAATAAACTGGCCGTTGAACCAGATATTCCTTGCCTGCCTCCTTTCGCTCTACCACAATAGTGACACTGACAGCCCTGGCATTGGCAGCCACATATAGCAACAATGGCTCTTTATCAATAGGAGCTGCAAGGACAGGTGGCTCGGCTAACTACTTTTTCAAGTCCTCAAATGCCGCATCAGCAGCATCACTCCAGACAAAATTGTCTGTCTTTTTCATCATTTGATATAGAGGGATAGCTTTCTCCCCCAACCGACTGATAAACCGGCTCAACGCTGCAATACGACCCGCCAGACGTTGAACATCATTGATACACACCGGTTTAGCCAGAGAAGTAATTGCCTTAATCTTTTCTGGGATAGCCTCAATACCCCTGTTAGACACCAAAAAACCCAAGAGCTTGCCTGCCGGTACACCAAAGGCACACTTAGCCGGGTTGAGCATCATCTTATAAATTTGGAGATTATCAAAAGTTTCCTTCAAATCATTTGTCAACGTCTCCTCTTTCCTGGACTTCACAACAATATCATCCACATAACCATGAACATTGCGCCCAATCTGAGTATGAAGACAATTCTGCACACAGCGCTGATAAGTCGCCTGGGCACTCTTGAGCCCAAAAGGCAGACACATAGCAGAAGGCTCCAAAGGGAGTTATAAAAGTTGTCTTCTCCTGGTCCTTAACTGCCATCTTGATCTGATGATTAGAGTAAGCATCCAGAAAACTCAAACGCTCACAACCCGCCGTAGCATCGATAATCTGATCAATACGAGGGAGGGCGAAAGTATCAGCCGGACAAGCCTTGTTTAAATCTGTGTAGTCCACACACATGCGCCAAGTGCCATTCTTCTTAAGTACCAGCACTGGGTTAGCCAACCACTCAGGATGAAACACTTCAATGATAAATCCAGCTGCCAGGAGCCGGGCTACCTCCTCACCAATAGCCTTACGCCTTTCTTCATTGAAGCGGCGGAGAAACTGCTTGACCGGTTTAAACTTAGGATCAATATTAAGAGTGTGCTCAGGGAGTTCCCTCGATACACCTGGCATGTCAGAAGGTTTCCGTGCAAAGATGTTCCGGTTCTCACAGATGAACTCGATGAGCGTTCTTTCCTATTTCAGATCCAGATTAGCACTGATGCTAAACTTCTTGGATGAATCGCCAGGAACAAAATCAACTAACTTGGTTTCCTCAGCCGATTTAAACTTCAAGGCCGGATCATGCTCTGCAGTTGGCTTTTTCAAAGAAGTAATATCTGCCGGAACAATATTGTCCTTATAAAATTTCAACTCCTCTGTTGCACAAACCGACTCAGCATAAACCGCATCACCCTCTTCACATTCCAAAGCTATCTTTCGGATCCCATGTACCATGATGGTCCCCTTATGACCTGGCATCTTGAGCTGTAGATAAACATAACAAGGTCTTGCCATAAACTTAGCATAAGCTGGTCGTCCAAATAGGGCATGATAAGGGCTCTTGATTTTCACCACCTCAAAGGTCAACGTCTCTAATCTAGAATCATGATCATCTCGAAAAGCAACTTTCAGAGCTATCTTACCAACTGGATATGGCACTTACCCGGCACCACTCCATGGAAAACAATGTTTGATGGTTTAAAATTTTTATCCGTCAAACCCATACGACAGAAGGTGTCATAATAAAGGATATTAATGTTGCTCCCTCCGTCCATGAGCACCTTGGTGAACTTATACCCTCCAACCTGAGGCACAACCACTAATGCCAAATGACCCGAATTATCAACCCGGGGCGGATGATCCTCTCGACTCCACAAAATGGGCTGCTCAGACCAGCACAAGTAATGGGGTACTGCCGGTTCAATGGAGTTCACTGCCCTCTTATGAAGCTTCTGATCCCGCTTGCACAAACTCGTGGTGAAGACATGATACTGTCCACTATTTAATTGTTTCGAGTTACTTTGATATCCAGACTGCTGCTGCTGATTCCCCTGACCGGACTGTTGATGGTAGCCGCCTTGATTGCCTTGATTGCCTTGATGACCTTGATGACCCTGGAACCCGGAGCTTGAACCGCCACCATCGTAACCTGGACCCTGTGAACCAGATCCTAGACCGCCTCCCGGTCCATGGTTACTTTGAAAAATATTTGAATTCTTGAACTCCCTCATGATGTAACAATCCTTCCAAAGATGAGTAGACGGTCTTTGATGTGTACCATGCTTCGGGCAGGGCTGATTCAACATATGCTCAAGATTAATGCCTGATCCTCCGGTCTATGGGGGCGGTCTGTCCTTACGTCCCTGGCCTTATTCTGCGTATTGGTGTTTGCCACAAAATCCAGGTTGCTATCAGCCTTGCGCTTACCATTACCTACCTGATTTGCCACCCGGTTATGTTGCTTCCCTTTGGTGCTGCTGCTCTTCTTTCCCTTTCCCGGCTTGTCATCATTAGACTCAGGATCTTTGGTATTATCGGAGTTAGCGTACTTAACCAGAGCAGCCATAAGTGTCCCCATGTCATTGTAGTGACGTTTGAGCCGCCCTAATTTCTGCTTGATGGGCGTAAAATGGTAATTTTTCTATAATGTCAAGGCAGCTGAATCAGCATTGATCCGGTCTGACGAGTGCAGTATCGTTGAAACCTGACGCACCCAATGGGTTGTTGATTCTCCTTCTTCCTGGACACAGGAGGCCAAATCCACAATTGACATGGGCTGCTTACACGTGTCCTTGAAATTCTGGATAAACCTGGCTTTTAACTCGGCCCATGACCCAATGGAGTTAGCCGATAATCCCTTCAACCAAGTACGAGTCGTTCCTTCTAACATCATGGTAAAATACTTAGCACATGCAGCCTTGTCAACATCCAACAGTTCCATCGCCATCTCATAACTCTCAATCCATGATTCAGGAGGTAAATCGGCCGTGTAGTTGGGTACCTTATGGGGACCTTTGAAATCCTTGGGCAACCGTACATTACACAAAGCCGGGGTCAAACAAAGCACACCCAAAGACTTGAAAGTTACTCCTATCTCGACTGAAGTCGTCAGATGAACCGGAGAAGGCTAACGGGCCGCGTACTGCGCCGCTAACTCGGCCTCTCGACGTGCTCTCCCTTGGTCCACCACGTTCTGAGCACCGGCACCACTGCCTGCCGAGTTATGGCCACGAGGCGGATTACGATTATGCGCACTACTGGACACGGCCGGCTCATTAATATGTCTATTGTAACTCCGGCTTGGGCAGGGGGTGGAATGAATCCTCTCACGGCTGTATGAATAAGCCTGCTGTTGAGCCCAGGCTGTCTGAAGGAGCTCTCTAGCCCGTCGCGTCTCAACCGCTACTGGGGACTCGCCTTAGACTGGGAGAGCTACCAAACGTGAAGCGGCGGCGACCATGTTATCCAAGGGGTTAGAGTAATGACCCGGCGGTGTTGGCACATGATGCGGCATCGGTGCATGGTGCGGCGGGTTATCACCCTGACGAGGTGGATTCATCATGCGCGGTTGAACCGGTGCCCCTGTTCTTGGTGCTTCAGTCTGGTTTATCACTGGCTGGTTACTAGTCCCTGCTCCGGGCGTGTTGAAGAGGTTTCTCGACTCGTAAACCAAAGGTAGGTGGGTCTGATGCCTTCTCCTCATGACATCATTCGACGCGTTCTGATCTAACATAAGCCGGAAGGATTATGATTGAACTCGATGCGCCTGAGCCTCCAACTCGGCCTGCATCGTGGCCATCCTTATATCCTCGGCTGCCAGGTCTTCCTTGGCTTGAGTTATCTGGTCTCTCAACTTGGCAATTTCCGCATTATGTTCATCCCGGTTTGTCGCACTAACCTCGGTCGTCATTAGTGTTGCTAAAGCGTCAAGTAAACCGGACAAGACTTGAGCCAACGGGCGCACATGGCCTCCTGCCCTGGCTGCTGTTGCCGCTGCTGACCCAGAGATTAACGCCGCCGCAGTTGAAGAATTTTGCCCTGGCTGTGTACCGGCCATAAAGATTGCAACCCGGTTTAGTGGCTCGTGTGGATCCGGAATACTGTTGCCATCGGAATAGCCCCCAAGATGGCCGTCTTGCAGTTGGTACAATGACTTGGTCTCTCCAGTAGATGACTCGCCATCGGAGTAAACGAAGGTTTCACCATCAGATACCGATCTATCCTCAGATTCTGCCCCATGGATGACTCCCACGAAGGCACGCTTGATGGCAGGCTGACTCCGGGTGGGTCTCGCACGCTGAGCCGTCTCGATGATGTCGGTGCAGATGTCCGGCTCAGGGCACGGTTCGTCGATCTTGCAGATGAATACGTGAAATCCGCCGAAGGGGACCCGGTACCCGTACTCAATGGAGTCGGCCTCGGGGCCCCAGCCTGCATTGTCAATGTAGAGCTTGCCGCGGCAACTCTTGGTCATCCAGCCCATGGCGTATCCCTTGAGCCCTTTGAAGCTGCCCTTCAAGAACTCGAAACCATTGTGCGATAGCCCCACGGTTGGCGCCAACTGCCGTGGAAACGTCACGACAGATGTGCTAGTGTGAGGACTTAGTCGTGAGGCCATCGCGTTGAGGTTAGCTTAAAGGGGTTAAACAGGACAGAGGACACGAGAGTTTATACTGGTTCGGCCCCTTACGATGAAGGTAAAAGCCTAGTCCAGTTTGTAGTTGGTAGTGCTAGGGTTTCGATGAACGGGGAGCGAATATGCTCGACCCGGCTCTCGATCTCTTGTTTCCCGTCCCTAAACCGTCGCCGGGTCGTCCCTTTATATACACAGGTTGACGCTCGGCGGTTTACAGACTCCCGGCCAGCTCATAAACATGTCCTGCTCGGTTTCTACCTTTTCTTATCTTACAACACAAGTTATACATCTTATGGCAGTTTATATCTATGGGTCATAATCCGCCTTTGGGCCTTGGGCCCTCTTGTTAACTCTCCATCGTAAAGCGTCGTACTCCTTGTCCTCGTGGGCTATGACAGGAACAACTCACTATGAGTATAATCCGGCCCCTCCTGGGCGGTTTATACTCAATAGTTATATCCCCAACAAGAAACGTTCTTACCTACGCATCAAAAACCACAATGCGGTATAGTGATTGCATTTTGATCTTCAGAAAGAACCCTATTCATTGAATCTGATTCAACTAAAGTTGGAAAAACTAACACCCGCCAGCCACCTGTGTGCAAGGCACGTCGGTAGAACCAGTCTCATGAATGCAGTCATGTAATGTTGGTCCGGGCCGCTTCATCCAACAATACCGCCGAATCAAGAAACAACTAGTGACGACAAGTAATATTGTAGCGACCCGACCCAAAATGGATCGAAGTCTCTGTGCTTAAGTGTCGTCCCTGGATCGGTATGCTGACACACACAGTACTCAAGGAATTATAACAGAGTTCAATCACACTTTATTACATCGATGTTCTCAAAAGAGTATTTATTACAATAATATGGCCAAAGGCCATCTAAATAAAAATAACTGTGGAAGCTTCAAAGGTGAATGAGTCCATCCAACTCCACGGCAAACTGAGTGCAGAACAATGACCTATCGCACCTTTAATCTTCGTCAGAAAAGTCTGCAACATGAGACGTTACAGCCGTGTAGGTCAGCACATGGAATATGCTGGCAATTTCACACCATAGAATAATAATAAATGAAAAGACTATCTCTATATGCAAATTTAGCTCGTGGAGGCTCTAAGTTTTATTTTGCATAGAGCTAATTTTACCCTACAACAAAGAAATATTTTTTTACTACTAAATTAAAATGCCATTATTGAGAAGGTTCCTCCAATTCAATCCCAAAATTCCCAAGTTATTAGTAACCCAATAATTTCATTAAATAGAGTGATGAGATCAACCAATAATTCCCTTCTAGATACTCAAGTTGTCCATAACCGGGGACACGGCTAATCATGATTAGTTTGTACACTCTGCAGAGGTTTGGGCACTTTTCCCCGCAAGACTCGACCATGCTCATGATCGGAAGATCGAGACATAGCCTTTCAGAAGTATTTCCCCTTAACCCTGGGTAGACCGGTACACCTACTTTCCCCTACATCCGCTAGTCTACCACGGAAAAAGGTCACACAACTTACTCAGCTATGCCAGAGCCCATAATGGCTTGTGGCTGCACACAGAAGTTTCTAGGCATGAAATATCTTATGATCCCTTTGAGCCTCCGTGGTGGACCTAGGGTAATCACACGGGTACTCCGGGATTCCCCTTGGGCAAGCACTGGTTACTCTAGGTGCCCCAAACAATCCACCCAGATGTGTATTAAAGTTGCCACCTTAAGTTGTCCTAAATTATTATCTCTCGCAACTTGCATGAATCTCACATACCAATCCCCGTCTACAAGCATGACTAAGCAATATATGACATAACGAATATTCCCGGGGTGATCAAAGTCGTAGGTTCCTACCACATGAACTACAAAGCATAACCACATGTTCCCAATCCTACTCATGCAATCTTTGAGGGTGAAACTAATGCATAGTAAAAACTGGGTATTGAAAAAAAATATGATCAAAGTTTGAACTTGCCTTGCTGATGATCGTTGAACTCTAAAGATTCGTAGTAGCAAGCTTCGCACTCCGGATGATCTAGCGTAAGCAAGCAATAACATACATAAGCATACAAGCAAAGATCCAAAAAGAAAACAAATGAAAGACTTCGAAAAAATCCAAAACATCCAAATAAAGTTTCTGTACAAAACATAATTTTTACAACAACAAAAATAAATGGTTTTGGTTTTAACAGAAAGTACACGTTACGAGCTTCGATTTGCAAAAAGAAACACCTAAAACGGAGTTACGAAACTCGAGATACGGCCTAACGAAGTTTGAATTCAGATCTGTTTGAATCAAATTTTAAAGTTTTTAAAAATATTTTTCGTTTGGTTCTCTGGATAGAGGGGATTTTTATGAAACCGTAGGAAAAAGAATCAACTAACTCGGATCTATAGATTAAAAGATACGCTAAAAGAAAAATCGGACAGAAATCTGAAATAGGAATTTTTCTGAAAAAAAAACTAATTCCGGCCGGCGACAAATGGCGCTCTATGGTTGGCTGGGCGGGTGTTTGCTGCTAGATTAGGAGAGGGCGCCCGATCTGTAACATAGAAGGTTTTTTTTACTGGAACAAACTGAAGCGTACATGTACACTTACAGAGAAGTACGTGAGGAGATGGAGGCGATTGGCCATGGTGGTGGTGGCTCCGGCAGTCGTGGGCAGCGGTGGGGTGTCTAGGAGATGCGATGGAGAGTGGCTCGTCCGGTGGTTAAGTTGGTGAAGATCGGTGACGATGAACGGTGACAAAACCAAGCGATGAAACTCGCGAACTCCGGGTGCTCCGGTGAAGACAACGTGGTCGGTATGGCCTCTGTAGATGGAGATGGATCAAAGGACCTTGTCAAAACTACAGTAGGGATCGAGAGAAGTCGGAACACAAAAGGATAAGGCTTGGGATGGCTCACCGACGTCGGAATCTGACGATGAACTGCGGCTTCTGAGGCGAGATTGGAACGTCGAGTGCGTCATCTAGAGATGGTTTTGGCGTGGGATTTTCGACAGAATCGGTCGGGGAGAGTCGTGGCTATTTATAGGACTTCTTTCTTGGACACGAAGTGGGCTGGAGAATTGATTTCTAGGAATTGGAAACGAAGGGGCTTCGGGAGCCATGTACGCATACGTTTCTGTTCGTGGGAGAGGAAGAAGATGAGGTGTGCGGGGCCCAGGAGCAGAGAAAATAAGTCAACGAGGCAGAGAGAGGGAGTCAGGCGGGCGAGGGGAAATCATGCGATGGCGCTCGTCCTCTTTTTTTATTGAAGCACGTGGACGCTGCTGGTGGCTCTCGCTCGCTGGTGGCTGGCTGGGCGATCGGCCTGCCTGGGCTATGGCCTTGCTGGCAGCTGGCTCGGCCGACTGGCTTGGCCTGGTGGCTCCATTTTTAAATAAATACGCTTTCTTTTTGACAGAAGCAATTTAGGGCATACAAATACAATAAAATAACTCCTAAAAATCCCAGAAAAATTCACAAGATATATGGTCTTATATATGACCTTGTGAACTTTTATCTGGCCTAAGATGCAAGTTTTCAAAAAAAAAACTTTTTGCTATGCTAATAAATTGCAAATAAAACTCAACGAAAATATATTTTGATTCCAAATTCAATTTCCAATATTTTCCTTCTATTTTTGAAGAAGTCATTTTATCTTCTCTCTTTATTTTATTTTTTTGATATAATGGAAATGAATTTTGGTGAAACCAAATTTGATCCAAATCCCAACTTCGAAAAAAATTCAAAATTGGTTTTTAGGGAAACTTCCAACTCTCTCTTTTGGTCCTTGAGTTGCTCAAAGTTCCTTGGATCAAAATTCAAATAAAACAAATGGGGTAAAAATGCATAAATCATGGATGCATATGAATGATCTATTATAAACATCCAAATTGAAAATTGGGATGTTACAAACCTACCCCCCTTAAGATGAATCTCGCCCTCGAGATTCGGGTTAGCTAGGAAAAAGGTGTGGGTGGTCCTGTCGGAGGTCTTCTTCTCGTTCCCAGGTGGCTTCTTCCTTAGTATGATGACTCCACTGAACCTTGCAAAACTTGATGACCTTGCTGCGGGTAACCCTGCTTGCAGTCTCGAGAATCTTGATGGACTTCTCCTCATAGGTCAGATCACTATCCAACTGTATGGCATCCAGTGGCACTGTATCTCTCAAATGAATAGCGGCCATCTCCGAGTGGCACTTCTTCAACTGGGAAACGTGAAACACATCATGAACTCCTGACAAGGCTTCTAGTAATTCCAACTTGTAGGCAACTTCACCCATGCGTTCTAAAACTCTGTACGGCCCCACAAACCGTGGTGCTAACTTTCCTTTGACTCTGAATCGTTTAACTCCTCGAAGTGGCGACACACGCAGATATGCTCTATCTCCGACTTCATAGGTTACCTCCTTGCGTTTAGTATCGGCATAACTCTTCTGTCTGGATTGGGCTATTTTGAGTCTATCACGAATCAACTTGACTTTCTCCTCTGAATCTCTAATTAAATCTGGCCCGTATAATTTATGGTCTCCAACTTCATCCCACATCAATGGTGTCCTGCACCTCCCTCCGTACAAAGCTTCGAAAGGGGCCATTTTCAAACTAGCTTGATAGCTGTTGTTATATGAGAATTCTGCGTAAGGCAAATTATCATCCCAACTAGATCCATAATCTAGCGCACAAGCTCTCAACATGTCCTCTAGAATCTGATTGACTCTCTCGGTCTACCCATCTGTCTGCGGATGAAAAGCTGTACTGAACTCCAGCCTGGTACCCAAAGTTTCATGTAACTGATGCCAAAACTTTGAGGTAAATTGTGTTCCTCTATCTGATACAATGGTCCTCAGAACTCCATGCAGGCATACGATCCTGGTCATGTATATCTTGGCTAACTTAGCACTTGTATATGTGGTTTTCACGGGGATGAAATGAGCTACCTTAGTCAAGCGATCAACCACTAACCAAATAGAATCATAGCCTGATCAGGTCCTGGGTAATCCTGTAATGAAGTCCATGCCAAGCTTGTCCCACTTCCAATCTGGTATCGGCAAAGGATGAAGTAATCCTTCTGGTTTCTGGTGCTCTGCCTTAACCCTCTGACATAAGTCACATACTGCGACATACTCGGCAATATCCTTTTTCATACCTGTCCACCAGAAACTTTCCTTCAAGTCCAAATAGATCTTGGTGTTACCCGGGTGTATTGAATAAGGAGAATCATGAGCCTCCTGAAGAATCAATTTCCTGATCTCTGGGTCATTGGGCACGTAAATACGCTGCTCAAACCATATGGTTCCATGTTCATCCTCACGAAATCCTTCTGCCTTTCCTTGGTTCATCCTTCCCTTTATCTCCACAATACCTTTGTCTAACTTCTAGGCTTCTCGGATCTTTTCCAACAAAGTGGACTGAATTTCCATTGCGGCAACAAAACCTCATGGTACTATCTCCAATCGAAGATCTCTGAGATCATCAATTAACTCCTGAGGTAATCCTCCTGCTCTGAGGGTATTAACATAGCTCTTGCGGCTCAATGCATCTGCCACAACATTGGCCTTTCCTGGGTGATAGTGCAATTTCATGTCATAATCCTTTATGAGCTCCAACCATCTTCTCTGCCTGAGGTTCAACTCCTTCTGCGTGAAGATGTATTTCAAACTCTTATGATCCGTGTAAACATCACAATGATTTCTGATAAGAAAATGTCTCCAGGTCTTGAGTGCGTGCACTACGGCTGCTAACTCCAAATCATGTGTGGCATAATTCCCCTCATGAGGTCGAAGCTGACATGAGGCATATGAAACAACTCTTCTTTCTTGCATAAGAACACCTCCAAGTCCCTGACGAGAAGCGTCGCAATATACTTGGAAATCCTTGCGTATATTCGAAAAAATTAGCATTGGGGCTGTGACCAAACGTTTCTTCAGCTCCTGGAAACTAGCCTCACATTCCTCGGTCCAATTAAACTTGGTGTCTTTCTTCAATAATTCTGTCATGGGCTTCGCGATCTTGGAGAAATTCTTAATAAATCTTTGGTAATATCCTGTGAGTCCATGAAAACTGTGTATCTCTCCGACTGAGGTGGGTGCCTTCCATTCAGTGACAGCTTCAACCTTTGAGGGGTCTACTGCTATTCCTTCTCCTGATATAACATGTCCGAGATATCCAACTTCCTTCAACCAGAATTCGCACTTGCTGAACTTTGCGTATAACTGATGTTCCCTGAGCTTCTCGAGAACCAAGCGCAAATGTTCCTTGTGTTCTTCTTCATTCTTCAAGTAAATCAATATGTCATCAATGAATACCACAACAAACTTATCCAAGAACTCCATGAATACCTTATTCATCATACTCATGAAATAGGCAGGGGCATTTGTCAAACCAAAAGACATGACTGTGTACTCATAAAGTCCATATCTCGTGGTAAAGGCTATATTGGGTATATCCTGTTCTCGAATTTTCAGCTGGTGATATCCTGATCGAAGATCGATCTTTGAGAAAACTTTTGCTCCTTGTAGCTGGTCAAACAAATCATTGATCATCGGCAGAGGGTACTTGTTGTTGATCGTCACCTCATTCAGTGCACGATAATCTCCCACCATTCTCAAGGATCCATCCTTCTTCTCAACTAGAAGAACTGGGGCTCCCCAAGGTGATGAACTCGGTCAAATATAACCTTTCTCCAATAATTCCTTAATCTGCTTCTTAATTTCCTCCAGATCATTTGCGGGCATCCGGTACGGTCTCTTGGATATTGGTCCGGTGCCTGGTAACAATTCGATCAAAAACTCTATGTCCCGATCCGGTGGCTTGCCGGGCAATTCCTCGGGGAATACATCGGGATAATCCTTCACAACTGGTACTTCCTCCTGAACAACTCCCGAAAGAGAATTCACTTGAGTCCTCCTTGGCGTATGCCTCGACACATACTTGATTCGTTTCCCCTCTGGGTGGTGAGAAGAATCGACTTATGAGCACAATCAATATTCCCTTCATACTTGGATAGCCAGTCCATGCCTAGAATTATGTCCAGTCCTTGTGATTCTAGGATGACGAGGTCTGTGGGGAAAACGTGTCTCCCTATGGTCAATGGCAACTGAAAACATCCCCGACTAGCCATATACTCTGCTCCTAGGGAACTCACTAACATAGGTGACTTAAGGGCTATGGTCGGCAACTTAAACTTATCCACAAACCCCCTTGATATGAATGAATGTGATGCACCAGTGTCAAAAAGAACAAGGGCTGTAAATGAATTAATCAAGAACTTACCAACAATGGCGTTAGGCTGGTCATAAACTTCCTCCACATTGACATGGTTCACCTGACCTCTGGTGAAAGGATTGGGCTTCTTTCCAGAGCTTCCATTACCATTCCCGTTCTTGGCCTCAGGGCAATCGCTGGCGTAGTGTCCGGTCTTCCCGCACTTGAAGCAGGTAATGTGGCTCAGATCCTTCTTTGCCGGTGTAGCGGGGTTGGACTGATGCTGATTGTTGTTTCCTCTATTCCCATTGCCATTCCTATGGCCATTATGGTTATGTCCATTTCCTCCATGATGAAAATTTCCTCCATGGTTATGGTGAGTGTGTCCACCATACTTGCCGGATCCTGATCCATTATTTCCCGTGTATGGGGTATAGCAGGGCTTCTGCTAAACTCCAGAGTTGTACTTTCCATGTCCGTACATCCTCTTGCGATTCTCCACCTGCTGCTGCTTGCCTTCCAGAATGAGAGCCTTGTCGACCAACTCTTGATAATTGTTAAAGGTAGCCGCAGTCAACTGAAGTCCCAGATCATCGTTTAGTCCCTCCAGAAATTTTTCCTGCTTAGCAGCATCATCAGCCACGTCTCCGGGAGCATACCTGGATAACTTGCTGAATTCCTCCACATAATCACCAACAGAACGATTTCCTTGGCGTAAGTTGCGGAACTCATGCTTCTTTAGACTCATAGCTCCGGCTAAAACATGTGCGGTACGGAACGCCTACTAGAACTGATCCCAAGTCACATTGGCTATGGGGAATGTGGTGGTGTAATTTGCCCACCAAGAGGCTGCTGGTCCATCCAGTTGATGTGCGGCAAAGCGCACCTTCTCAGCGTCAGTGCATCCTGCGGTGGTCAGCTCTCTTACGATCTTGCGAAGCCAGTCATCTGCAATGATCGGATCCGTGCTGCTAGAGAACACTGGTGGGTTCAACCTCAGGAAACGGGTAAGGTTGTCGGCCGGGGATGGTGGCGGTGGGTTGTTGTTGTTCTGGTTCTGATTCTGGATGAGTAGTTGCATGAGGGCATTCTAGTTCTGGATCAACAGGGTAAGTTCTCGTGGGAATTCCGGGTCACGTCTTGGAGGCATCTGTTAGGTTTAGAGTGTATGAGAAATTAGAATAGAATAAGGGCCTAATGAGAGAAATCACTACCCATATGCTTATGATAGCAATAAAATTTCAAATCAAGCAATTCACACAGATCACACCACACAAGCAAAAACCTACAGGTAAGGTCATATCCACAAGAGATATGAACTCTTTATACTACCGCAATCATTCGTTGGACTCAACTTGGTAGTGGTGGTCTGAACTAAATCTTCTCAAATCAAAGTCAACTCTAGCTTCTTCTTCTTCATCGTCAATGATGTCTTCATAGGTCATGGTCTCATCGGGCTGAGCAACTTGATGATGGGGTTGAACAACTATTTTATTGAAGTAGAGAAGAGATAGAAATGAATAGAGAAGAGTATAGACCAACGGATATTTAAGGAAGTCGTAAAATAGAGTTTTCTTCCTATGGCTTTACATTTCCTAGTGGTCGCGTCCTACAGTCACCGTGTGCTCTGATACCATCTTGTAGCGACCCGACCCAAAATAGATCGAAGTCTCTGTGCTTAAGTGTCATCCCTGGATCAGTATACTGACACACACAGTACTCGAGGAATTATAACAGAGTTCAATCACACTTTATTACATCGATGTTCTCAAAAGAGTATTTGTTACAAAGGTGAATGAGTCCATCCAACTCCACGGCAAACTGAGTGCAGAACAACGACCTATCGCACCTTTAATCTTCGTCGGAAAAGTCTGCAACATGAGACGTTGCAGCCGTGTAGGTCAACACATGGAATATGCTGGCAATTTCACACCATAGAATAATAATAAATGAAAAGACCATCTCTATATGCAAATTTAGCTCGTGGAGGCTCTAAGTTTTATTTTGCATAAAGCTAATTTTACCCTACAACAAAGGAATAATTTTTTTACTACTAAATTAAAATGCCATTATTGAGAAGGTTCCTCCAACTCAATCCCAAAATTCCCAAGTTATTAGTAACCCAATAATTTCATTAAATATAGTGATGAGATCAACCAATAATTCCCTTCTAGATACTCAAGTTGTCCATAACCGGGGACACGGCTAATCATGATTAGTTTGTACACTCTGCAAAGGTTTGCGCACTTTTCCCCACAAGACTCGACCACCTCCATGATCGGAAGATCGAGACATAGCCTTTCCGAAGTATTTCCTCCAAACCCTAGGTAGACCGGTACACCTACTTTCCCCTACATCCGCTAGTCTACCACGGAAAAAGGTCACACAACTTACTCAGCTATGCCAGAGCCCATAATGGCTTGTGGCTGCACACGGAAGTTTCTAGGCATGAAATATCTTATAATCCCTTTGAGCCTGGGTGGCGGACCTAGTGTAATCACACGGGTACTCCGGGATTCCCCTTGGGCAAGCACTGGTTACTCCAGATGCCCCAAACAATCCACCCAGATGTGTATTAAAGTTTCCACCTTAAGTTGTCCCAAATTATTATCTCTCGCAACTTGCATGAATCTCACATACCGATCCCCGTCTAAAAGCATGGCTAAGCAACATATGACATTACGAATATTCCCGAGGTGATCAAAGTCATAGGTTCCTACCACATGAACTACAAAGCATAACCACATGTTCCCAATCCTACTCATGCAATCTTTGAGGGTGAAACTAATGCATAGTAAAAACTGGGTATTGAAAAAAAAATATGATCAAAGTGTGAACTTGCCTTGCTGACGATCGTTGAACTCTAAAGATTCGTAGTAGCAAGCTTCGCACTCCGGATGATCTAGCATAAGCAAGCAATAACATACATAAGCATACAAGCAAAGATCCAAAAAGAAAACAAATGAAAGACTTCGAAAAACTCCAAAACATCCAAATAAAGTTTATGTACAGAACGTAATTTTTACAGCAACAAAAATAAATGGTTTTGGTTTTAACAGAAAGTACACGTTACGAGCTTCAATTTGCAAAAAGAAACACCTAAAACAGATTTACGAAACTCAAGATACGGCCTAACGAAGTTTGAATTCAGATATCTTTGAATTCAAATTTTAAAATTTTCAAAAATATTTTTGGTTTGGTTCTCTGGATAGAGGGGATTGTATGAAACCGTAGAAAAAGAATCAACTAATTCGGATCTATAGATTAAAAGATACGCTAAAAGAAAAATCTGACAGAAATCTAAAATAGGAATTTTTCTGAAAAAAACTAATTTCGGCCGGCGACAAATGGCGCTCTATGGTTGGCTGGGCGGGTGTTTGTGCTAGATTAGTAGAGGGCGCCCAATCTGTAACATAGAAGGTTTTTTTACTGGAACGAAATGAAGCGTACACGTACACTTACAGAGAAGTACGTGAGGAGATGGAGGCGATTGGCCATGGTGGTGGTGGCTCCGGCAGTCGTGGGCGGCGGCGGGGTGTCTAGGAGATGCGGTGGAGAGTGGCTCGTCCGGTGGTTGAGTCGGTGAAGATCGGTGACGATGAACGGTGACAAAACCAAGCGATGAAACTCGTGAACTCCGGGTGCTCCGGTGAAGACAACGTGGTCGGTATGGCCTCTGTAGATGGAGAGGGATCAAAGGACCTTGTCAAAACGACTGTAGGGATCGAGAGAAGTCGGAACACAAAAGGATAAGGCTTGGTACGGCTCACCGACGTCGAAATCTGACGATGAACTGCGGCTTCTGAGACGAGATTGGAACGTCGAGTGCGTCGTCTAGAGATGGTTTTGGCGTGGGATTTTCGACTGAATCGATCGAGGAGAGTCGTGGCTATTTATAGGACTTCTTTCTTGGACGTGAAGTGGGATGGAGAATTGATTTCAAGGAATTGGAAACAAAGGGGCTTCGGGAGCCATGTATGCATACGTTTCTGTTCGTGGGAGAGGAAGAAGATGAGGTGCGCGGGGCCCAGGTGCAGAGAAAAAAAGTCAACGAGGGAGGGAGAGGGAGTCAGGCGGGCGAGGGGGAATCATGCGATGGCGCTCGTCCTCTATTTTTATTGAAGCACGTGGACGCTGCTGGTGGCTCTCGCTCGTTGGTGGCTGGCTGGGCGACCGGCCTGCCTGGGCCATGGCCTTGCTGGCAGCTGGCTGGGCCGACTGGCTTGGCCTGGTGGCTCCATTTTTAAATAAATACGTTTTCTTTTTGACAGAAGCAATTTAGGGCATACAAATACAATAAAATAACTCCTAAAAATCCCAGAAAAATTCACATAGATATATGGTCTTATATATGACCTTGTGAACTTTTATCTGGCCTAAGATGCAAGTTTTCAAAAAAAAACTTTTTGCTATGCTAATAAATTGCAAATAAAACTCAACAAATATATTTTGATTCCAAATTCAATTTCCAATATTTTCCTTCTATTTTTTAAGAAGTCATTTTATCTTCTCTCTTTATTTTATTTTTTTGATATAATGGAAATGAATTTTGGTGAAACCAAATTTGATCCAAATCCCAACTTCGAAAAAAATTCAAAATTGGTTTTTAGGGAAACTACCAACTCTCTCTTTTGGTCCTTGAGTTGCTCAAAGTTCCTTGGATCAAAAATCAAATAAAACAAATGGGGAAAAATGCATAAATCATGGATGCATATGAATGATATATTATAAACATCCAAATTGAAAATTGGGATGTTACAAATATGTATATACCCACGCCCACAACTCCTTTGTGTTCTACTCGTGCATATAACATCTACGCATACACCTGTCTCTGATACCACTGTTGCGGAACGCATTATTTGTAAAAAATCCTACGATCATGTAAGATCTATCTAGGGATGCATAGCAACGAGAGGGGAGAGTATGTCTACGTACCCTCTTAGACCGAAAGAGGAAGCGTTAAGTAACGCGGTTGATGTAGTACCGAACATCTTCGTGATCCAACCGATCAAGTACCGAACGCATGGCACCTCCGTGATCTGCACACGTTCAGCTCGGTGATGTCCCTCGAACTCTAGATCCAGCTAAGGCCAAGGGAGAGTTTCATCAGCACGACGGCGTGTTGATGGTGATGATGAAGTTACCAACGCAGGGCTTTGCCTAAGCACTACGACAATATGACCGAGGTGGGAATCTGTGGAGGAGGGCACCACACATGGCTAAGAGATCAACTTGTGTGTCTATGGGGTGCCCCCTCCCCCGTATATAAAGGAGTGGAGGAGGGGAGGGCCGGCCTCCTATGGCGCACCCCAAGGGGGGGATTCCTACTCCTAGTAGGGGTAGGTTCCCCCCTTCCCTAGTTGGATTATGAGAAGAAGGAAGAGGGAGAGGGAGAGAAGGAAAGGGGGGTCGGCCCCCCTCCCAATTCGGATTGGGCTTGGGGGGCGCGCACCTCCTCCTCTCTCCCACCATGGCCCATTAAGGCCCATTAACTCCCCAGGGGGTTCCGGTAACCCCCCGGTACTCCGGAAAATGCCCGAACCTATCCAAAACATTTTCGGTGTCCAAACATAGCCTTCCAATATATCAATCTTTATGTCTCGACCATTTTGAGACTCCTCGTCATGTCCGTTATCACATCCGGGACTCCGAACTATCTTTGAAACATCAAATCACATACCTCATAATACATATCATCATCGAACGTTAAGCGTGCGGACCCTACGGGTTCGAGAACTATGTAGACATGACCAAGACTCATCTCCGGTCAATAACAAATAGCAGAACATGGATGCTCATATTGGTTCCTACATATTCTACGAAGATCTTTATCGGTCAAACCGCATAACAACATACCTTTGCTCCCTTTGTCATCGGTAAGTTACTTGCCCGAGATTCGATCATCGGTATCATCATACCTAGTTCAATCTCATTACTGGCAAGTCTCTTTACTCGTTCCGTAATGCAACATCCCGCAACTAACTCATTAGTCACATTGCTTGCAAGGCTTATAGTGATGTGCACTGCCGAGAGGGCCCAGAGATACCTTTCCGACAATCGGAGTGACAAATCCTAATCTCGATCTATGACAACTAAACAAACACCATCGGAGACACCTGTAGAGCATCTTTATAATCACCCAGTTACGTTGTGACGTTTGATAGCACACTAAGTGTTCCTCCGGTATTTGGGAGTTGCATAATCTCATAGTCATAGGAACATGTATAAGTTATGGAGAAAGCAATAGCAATAAACTAAACGATCATAGTGCTAAGCTAACGGATGGGTCAAGTCAATCACATCATTCTCTAATGATGTGATCACGTTCATCAAATGACTACTCATGTCTATGGCTAGGAAACTTAACCATCTTTGATTAACGAGCTAGTTAAGTAGAGGCATACTAGTGACACTCTGTTTGTCTATGTATTCACACATGTACTAAGTTTCCGGTTAATACAATTCTAGCATGAATAATAAACATTTATCATGATATAAGGAAATATAAATAACAACTTTATTATTGCCTCTTGGGCATATTCCCTTCACTTCTTGATGACGATCTCTTCGTAGCAAGAACGGGCTGGAGACGGTTCGAAGCTTCATCCCCGGCAGATTCACCAAAAAGTGTGTTCGGACACGAACACGTCACGGTGTACCCTCGACACCGAGGGCGATGCACAGCAGCTCACGTCGAAGGAGACCGTCCGTAAGCGTGGTACACAAGCAATCCGGCGGGCACTTTTGTAGACCCAAAATCCCACACGCCCGGGAGGGACCTCGTCAAGGCGCGCGGTAGATATGGGCTGCCCTAGGTTGGCCTGACCGCCCCTAGGGCCTCGAGTTCGCCGCCCTGCAACAAAAAGAGCGAACAAAGAACGAGGAAGAAGAAGAACAAGAGAGAGATAAAAGTAAAGGTAAAAGGGGTAGATGATTTTGTCGATTGTGTGTTGTTTTTTCAATCGGCCATCACCTCTCATCTATTTATGAGGCGGCTGGACTTCCCGTACAACAAAAGGACTCCAAATCCCGTCCAAATCTTTCCAAAATTAACCGAACTCGGATTTAGGCAAGTCTAAAACAACTATTCTATTTTCTGGGTCTCATAGGCCGCAAACGACCTCGGATGAAGGCACACCCAAAAGAAAATTTAACCGCTTCGACGAGACGGACAACTTCTGTGTTGAACATTTTTTTTATTCGAGGCCATCTTGAAGGCCTAACCTCCCCCACAATTATCAGATTCATAGAGATACATGATTTCGGTTCGGACCGGACTGTCCGCTCGACCGAACCAGACCGTCTGGTCACAACAGAAGGTTTTGACGTGTTTCTCACCCAACACCGGATAGTCTGGTCCCAATTACCGGACAGTCCTGTAGCAACAGGAGGTTTTGGACGTCCGGCCATCTCCATGATGTCTGCAACATTGCACTTTTTTTCTCTAACTTTTGCATACGATCTCAGATTAAGACAATTTATATATGAAAATCATCAGATTCAATGAGGCAAAGAACTTTCATGTTGAAACTTTTCCCATCCGAGGTGATCTTAATTACATTTCATGCCATTTCATAATTTGATGTCAACACGAGCATCTCTGAAATTGCCATACTTCTTGTATCCGAGCTCCGTTTTGTACTATCTTTGTATCCATCTTGATCTTCTCGAAGAGAGCCATCCAATGGTGACTTCCAATCAGAAATTTGACCTCATCTTGCTACAGATTCAAGCCACTCCTTGTGATCGTGCCATTTTTTAGCGTCAACATTCTCTAAAATTCATTTCTTTTGTTGATTCTTCGTAAGAAGAAGACCACGATAAAAATGTTGAGTGCCTCTCATATGCATTATCGTTGATCAAATTAAGAGCCCATATTACCTTGTCTTCTCTTTTGAATAAAATGTTTGTAGATTCCATCTTAGTCCACGACTCTCTTGCACTTTTATAATTTTCATATTATTCGGTTGTGCAAGTGAAAGGAAAAAATGACGATAATTTGATGAAGTGACTGTGGCAAGGAAAAGCGGGTATGAACTCAACTTGTTTTTGTTTTTGTAAATATTTTTAACTCAGTATCCATGATTCAACATATTATGAGTAAACATGTTCATGATGACAATTAAAGATTATAGTTGATCATGCCATGCTTAAGTAGCTAGGGGTGGATAATGATTTATCTTGGGTGTCAACGTGTGTTAAAATGGTTATGATGTAGTATGATGGTATGGTATCATCCTTTGAATGCTTTAAGTGGCTTGACTTGGCACATGTTCACGCATGTAGTTGATTCAAAACCAACATAGCCTCCACGATATTTGTGTTCATGGTGTTTATATCCTACTCATGCTAGTATTCAATGTTAATTATTCATAATGCATGGTTATGATCATTGTCGCTCTCTAGTTGGTCGCTTCTTAATCTATTTGCTAGCCTTCGCCTGTACTAAGTGGGAATATTGCTTGTGCATCCAAATTCCTAAACCAAAGTTGTTCCAGATGAGTCCACTATATCTACCTATATGCGATATTACTCTGCCATTCTAAGTAAATTTGTATGTGCCACCTCTAAACATTCATATAAGCATATATTTTGTGTGCCCGTACCGCTCTTGGAGTGACAGGGGGCGGTCAATATATTTCATGCTAAACGGGTCATTCTCATGATAAGTGTTTATTCACTTGTCCTTACACGAGAGGGGCTAGTATTCGGGATGCCCAGTCCCATGATCAAATCACAAATGAATGAAACAAACTCCCCCGGAAAGTTATTGGTATGGAGGGCACCCGAGGATTCGGCTAGCCATGGCTTGTGTTTGTTGGCCGAGGGGGAGTAAACTTTACCGTTCTGCTTGGGAACCGCCGCTAATGTGTTTAGCATGGAAGATATTGAAAACTTTCGGTCGTGACGTTGACAGGCAAGGCATACCTCCCAAAATTATATTCATCTCTGTTTTAAGCATTGAGCTCTGGCGCCTCCACAAATCCCTGGTTCCCTCTGCGAAGGGCCTATCCATTTACTTTTATGTTGTTTTATATTTTATTGTTGAGTCATCACCTTCTCAGTTAAAGCACCAGTCCTGGGAGCACTATTGTCATTCTCATGCATTGTGTATAGTTAATATTGTGTGCATCATGAATGGATCTCCTCTGCCATGAATTACAATGTTTAGTCACTGCTTGAACTTTGGAGGTGCTCTGCATTTATGTTTTGCGATTTCAAACAGGGCTAGCGAGATACCATGTTGTCATATTATATCATGATTGTTTTGACAAAGTGTTGGCATTTGAGATATGTTATTATTGCTTGCTAGTTGATTATGCCATTGATATTAGTGAATATAATCTCTAAGAGTTATCATTTGCATGGTTAGTTATGATCTTTGCTGAAAACTTGGGTACTATTTAAGCTTATATACGGATACAAGAACAAAAGAGGTCGTAAAAGTTTTTCTTTATCACTTTCTATTTGTCAACTGAATTGTTTGAGGATAAACAATGAGTTAAGCTTGGGGGAGTTGATACGTCTCTATTGTATCTACTTTTCCAAACACTTTTGCTCTTGTTTTGGACTCTAATTCGTATGATTTGAATGAAACTAACCCAGACTGACGTTGTTTTCAGCTGAACTACCATGATGTTATTTTTGTGCAAAAATAAAAGTTCTCGGAATTGGACAAAACTTTTTGGATATTTTTTATGGAATATGTAGAAAATATTGGAGCGAAGATCAATAGGAGGGGACCCACCAGTGGCCCACGAGGCACATGGGCGCGTCCAACCCCTGGGCACACCCATGTGGCTTGTGGGGCCCACGTGGCTCTGCTGACCCTAATCTCAAGCATATAAATTCTTATTTTGAGAGAAAAATAAGAGAAGAAGTTTCATCATGTTTTATGATACGGAGCCAACGCCATCTCCTGTTCCAAATCGGGAGGCCGGATCAGGACTCCGTTCGGGGCTCCAGAGAAGGGGATTCGTCGCCATCATCATCACCAACCCTTCTTCATCACCAATTTCATGATGCTCACCACCAGGAGTGAGTAATTCCTTCATAGACTTGCTAGACGGTGATATGGTTGGATCAGATTTATCATGTAATCCAGTCAATTTGTTAGGGCTTGATCCTAGTATCCACTATGTTTTGAGATTGATGTTGCTATGACTTTGCTATGCTTAATGCTTGTTACTAGGTCCTGAGTGCCATGATTTCATATCTGAAACCATTACATTTTCATGAATATATTTGAGTTCATGATCCTATGTTGCAAGTTATACGCACCTATTACGTGTTATGATCCGGATACACCAAGGTGACAATAACTAGGATTCTTTCCGGTGATTACCATAGTTTGAGGAGTTCATATATTTACTATGTGTTAATGCTTTGTTCCGGTTCTCTATTAAAAGGAGGCCTTGATATCCCTTAGTTTTCTTATGGACCCCGCTGCCACGGGAGGGTAGGACAAAAGATGTCATGCAATTCCTTATTATATGAACGTATGACTATATACGGAACACATTCCTACATTACATTGATGAATTGGAGCTAGTTTTGTGTCGCTCTAGGTTGTGATTGTTATATGATGAATGTCATCCAACACAATTATCCATCACCGATCCAATGCCTACATGTTTCATATATTGATCTTTGCTAAGTTACTACTATTACTATTGTTGTTACAATTGCTACAAAACTGCTACTGCTACTGTTACCATTACTGATGCTATCGTTACTATCGCTATCAAACTATCATATTACTGTGCTACTGATCACTCTGCTGCAGATATTTAGTTCTCCAGGTGTGGTTGAATTGACAGCTCAACTCCTAATACTTGCAAATATTCTTTGGCTCCCCTTGTGTCCAATCAATAAATTTGGATTGAATACTCTATCCTCGAAAATTGTTGTGATCCCATATACTTGTGGGTTATCACTCGCTTCCTAACGAACAGATCCAATCATCGATTTCATCTTGTTAACCGTAACGATCTTAGTGAAAGACCTAACAAGTTTAACAAGTAGCTCGTTAAGCTAGTTAGTAACAACACAACACATATTTTCATCTTGTATGATAGATTTTTTATAGCACCTCAGCCATCTATTCAATCTAATCTACATACGAAGCAACAAACTAGTGCATTTCCTCTTGTGTAGTCACCATCTTCCTTCTTAGGAACCACATGTACACACTCAACCCGTAGACCTGACACATAAGAATTTGTTAATGTGCGATCACGAGCTTAACGAGCTTCAAACGAACCGAGCCAAGTAGGGTTTTCTGCTCGTTAATCTTAACAAGATTAATGAGACAAGCCTTAACAAGCATGAGCTTAACAAGCATGAGCCGTGCAACTCATTAATCCACCTCTAACCAAGACTTATCTCCTGGCAATAACCAATAGCAGGACCTAGATGCCCATATATATTGTTCCCCACATATTCCATGCAGATCTTTATAGGTTGAACCGCGATGTCAAGGACTTAGTTACTCCCATATACAATTCCCTTTGTTCGGCCGTATGTTACTTGCCTGGCATTCGATCGTCAGTATCTCCATACCTAGTTCAATCTTGTTACCGGCAAGTCTCTTTACTTGTCCCGTAATACAAGATCCCGTGACTAAACTCATTAGTCACATGCTTGCAAACTTCTTGTGATGTTGTATTACCGAGAGGGCCCAAAGATATCTCTCTGATACGTCTCCGTCGTATCTATAATTTTTATTCTTCCATGCCAATATTATACAACTTTCATATACTTTTGGCAAGTTTTTATACTATTTTGGGAGTAACATATTGATCCAGTGCCCAGTGCCAGTTCCTATTTGTTGCATGTTTTTGTTTCGCAGAAAATCCATATCAAACGGAGTCCAAATGGGATAAAAACTGACGGAGATTTTTTTTGGAATATATGTGATTTTTGGGAAGAAGAATCAACGCGAGACGATGCCCGAGGGGGCCACAAGGCAGGGGGCGCGCCCTGGGTCCTCGTGGCCACCCCGTAAGGCGGTTGGCGCTCTTTCTTTCGCTGCAAAAAGCTAATATCCGGATATAGATCGTGGCCAAAATTCATCCCAATCGGAGTTACGGATCTCCGAGAATTTAAGAAACGGTGGAAGGGCAGAATCAGGGAATGCAGAAACAGAGAGAGACAGATCCAATCTCGGAGGGGCTCTCGCCCCTCCGCTGTCATGGAGACCAAGGACAAGAGGGGAAACCCTTCTCCCATCTAGGGATAAGGTCAAGGAAGAAGAAGAAGAAGGGGTCCTCTCTCCTCCTCCCTTCCGGTGGCGCCGGAACACCGCCGGGGCCATCATCATCACCACAATCTACACCAACAACTTTACCGCCATCATCACCAACTCTTCCCCCCTCTATGCAGCGGTGTAACCTCTCTTTTACCCACTGTAATCTCTACTTAAACATGGTGCTCAACGCTATATATTATTTCCCAATGATGTATGGATATCCTATGATGTTTGAGTAGATCCGTTTTGTCCTATGGGTTAATTGATGATCGTGATTGGTTTGAGTTGCATGTTTTATTTTTGGTGATGTCCTATGGTGCTCTCCGTGTCGCACAAGAATGAGGGATCCCTACTATAGGTTTTGCAATATGTTCATGATTTGCTTATGGTGGGTGGTGTGAGTGATAGAAACACAGACCCGAGTAAGTAGGTTGTTTGCGTATGGGAATATAGAGGACTTGATGCCTTATAATGCTATGGTTGGGTTTTACCTTAATGATCTTTGGTAGTTGCGGATGCTTGCTAGAGTTCCAATCATAAGTGCATATGATACAAGAAGAGAAAATACATTAGCTTATTCCTCTCCCTCAAATAAAATTGCAATAATGATTACCGGTCTAGTTATCGATTGCCTAGGGACAAATAACTTTCTCGTGACAAAAAGCTCTCTACTAAAACTAACTTAGTTGTGTCTGAAGGAAATATGCCCTAGAGGCAATAATAAGTTTGTTATTTATATTTCCTTATATCATGATAAATGTTTATTATTCATGCTAGAATTGTATTAACCGGAAACTTAATACATGTGTGAATACATAGACAAACAGATTGCCAATAATATGCCTCTACTTGACTAGCTTGTTGAATCAATGATGGTTATGTTTCCTAACCATAGACATGAGTTGTCATTTGATTAATGGGATCACATCATTAGAGAATGATGTGATTGACTTGACCCATCTGTTAGCTTAGCACGACGATCGTTTAGTTTGTTGCTATTGCTTTCTTCATGACTTACACATGTTCCTATGACTATGAGATTATGCAAACTCCGGAATACCGGAGGAACACTTTGTGTGCTACCAAATGTCACAACGTAACTGGGTAATTATAAAGGTGCTCGATAGGTGTCTCCGATGGTACTTGTTGAGTTGGCATAGATCAAGATTAGGATTTGTCACTCCGATTGTCGGTAGGTATCTCTAGGCCCTCTCGGTAATGCACATCACTTTAATCCTTGCAAGCAATGCAACTAATGAGTTAGTTGCGGGATGATGTATTACAGAATGAGTATAGAGACTTGCCGGTAACGAGATTGAACTAGGTATTGAGATACCGATGATCGAATCTCGAGCATCCAGGTTCCGCTATTGGTTATTGACCGGAGACGAGTCTCGGTCATGTCTACATAGTTCTCGAACCCGTAGGGTCCGCACGCTTAACATTCGGTGACGATCTATAATATGAGTTTATGTGTTTTGATGTACCGAAGGTAGTTCGGAGTGCTGGATGAGATCAGGGACATGATGAGGAGTCTCGAAATGGTCGATACATAAAGATCGATATATTGGACGACTATATTCGGACATCGGAAAGGTTTCGAGTGATTTGGGTATTTTTCGGAGTACTGGAGAGTTACAGGAATTCGCCGGAGAGTATATGGGCCTTATTGGGCTTTAGGGGAAAGAGAGAGAGGAGGCTGCGCGCCCCCCAAGGCCTAGTCCGAATTTGACTAGGGGGAGGGGCGGCGCCCCCTCCTTCCTTCTCTTCTCTTTTCCCTTTCCTTTCCTCCTACTCCTACTGCATGGAAGGGGGGAATCCTACTCTCGGTGGGAGTAGGACTCCCCAGGGCGTGCCATAGTAGAGGGCCGGCCCTCCCCTCCTCCACTCCTTTATATACGGGGAGGGGGCACCCCATGGAGACACAAGTTGATTATTCGAAGCCGTGTGCGGTGCCCCCCTCCACCATAATCCACCTCGATCATATCGTAGCGGTGCTTAGGTGAAGCCCTGCGTCGGTAGCAACATCATCACCGTCATCACGCTGTCGTGTTGACGGAACTCTCCCGTGAAGCTCTGCTGGATCGGAGTTCATGGGACGTCATCGAGCTGAACATGTGCTGAACTCGGAGGTGTCGTGCGTTCGGTACTTGGATCGGTCGGATCGTGAAGTCGTTCGACTACATCAACCGTGTTCTCATAACGCTTCCGCTTACGGTCTACGAGGGTACGTATATGATACTCTCCCCTCTCCTTGCTATGCATCACCATGATCTTGCGTGTGCATAGGAAATTTTTGAAATTATTGCGTTCCCCAACAGTGTCTTTATCTAAACAGCCCCTAGCTATTATTTACGCGCTCTTTATTATCTTGCAAACCTATCCAACCTCACCTACAAAGTACTTCTAGTTTCATACTTGTTCTAGGTAAAGCGAACGTTAAGCGTGCCTAGAGTTACACTGGTGGTCGATAGAACTTGAGGGAATATTTGTTCTACCTTTAGCTCCTCGTTGGGTTCGACACTCTTATTTATCGAAAGAGGCTACAATTGATCCCCTATACTTGTGGGTTATCAAGACCTTTTTCTGGCATCGTTGCCAGGGAGTTATAGTGTGGGGTGAATATTCTCGTGTGTGCTTGTTTGCTTTATCACTAAGTAGTTTTTATTTGCCGTTATCAGTTGTTCTCTATCTTTAGTTATGGATATGGAACACGAAAGTACCAAAAAAAATTAGGTTTACTTGCTACTCATGGAGATGGGGAACCTCCTAAAACCCTCGATGCTCATTATGTGAAAGATATTATGTACTACTTTGATAATCCTGAGAAAACCCCATTCAACTTTATAATGGGAGTAACGTTGGATCAACGTGAATAGTTTAGGGATTATCGCTTGACTCAAAAAGGGAAACTATTATGGGATCAAATTTATATGTTGCATTGGTATGCTCGACAACTATGCTTGAGATATGATTATACTTGTTGCTCTAGGATGAAGGCTCCAAACCTTCCCTTTTCATGTGAATTTAATGATGATGAAACCTTGGCTTCTTATTCTAATTGTATATCTGATTATTATGATGTGGAACAAATAGAAGAATTCGTTGCTTTTATGGGTGCTTATGAAATTGAATCTTTGTTTAAAGAGTTTGAATATTTTGATGATTCGGTTGACATACCTGAAAATTTAGCTATCCTTAAATATTGCTATGAGAATTATAAATACAATTATGATATTGATGAATTAATTGAGAAAGTCTTTACTATCGGAGAAGAGACTAATATTTTACAGGAGTCTATGGAAGAAGAAATTGATGAAACTGTGAGCTCATTGGATGAAAAAGATGATGAGGAGATTGAAGAACAAAAGGAGGAAGAGCGGATTAGCTACCCGTTCCCACCTTCTAATGAGAGTAACTCTTCAACTCATACATTGTTTAATTTCCCTTCGTGCTTACCGAAGGATGATTGCTATGATGATTGTTATGATCCCGTTGATTCTTTTGAAATATCCCTTTTTGTGATGCTTGCTATGCTTGTGGACGAGATGCCAATATGAATTATGCTTATGGAGATGAACTTGATATAGTTCCTTATGTTAAACATGAAATTGTTGCTATTGCACCCACGCATGATATTCCTATTATCTATTTGAATTCTCCCGACTACACTATATCGGAGAAGTTTGCCCTTATTAAGGATTATATTGATGGGTTGTGTTTCTCTACTACACATGATGATTTTGATAGATATAATATGCATGTGCTTTCTGCTCCTACTTGTAATTATTATGAGAGAGGAACAACATCTTCGCCTCTTTATGTTTCCAACACGATAGAATTGCAAGAAACTGCTTATGCTATGTATTGGCCTTTACTTGATGTGCATGAATTGTTCTTGTATGACATGCCGATGCATAGGAAGAGAGTGAGACTTTGTCATTGCTTGATATATGTTACTTTGTGCTCACTACTAAATCACAAATCATTGTTAATTAAAATTGGCTTTGATATACCTTGGGATCCGGGTGGATTTATTACTTGAGCACCTTGTGCCTAGCTTAATGGCTTTAAAGAAAGCGCTGGCAGGGAGACAACCCAGAAATTTTAGAGAGTCATTTATTTCTGTTGAGTGCCTTTATATAGTTTTAAAAAAGAGGGGAACCCAAAACTTTTCAAAAAGGAAAGTGAAAGTGAGAAAGACGAGCATTGTTAAAGTGGGAGCTAGCCTTGAACTTTGTTCATGCTCACGGAAACTTGGTGAATCTTGATTATAGCAACTTTTCAACAAAAGTAATTATCCCCTTGTACAATTCCATTGTATTATAAAAATAATGTGCCAAGATTTGTGATACATCTCCAAGGTATCTATAATTTTTGATTGTTCCATGCTATATCATATCCTATTTTGGACATTATTGGGCTTTATTATACACTTTTATATTATTTTTGGGACTAACCTATTAACCGGAGGCCCAACCTAGAATTGCTGTTTTTTGCCTATTTTAGGGTTTTGCAAAAAAAGAATATCAAATGGAGTCCAAACAGAATGAAACCTTCGGGAACGTGATTTTTGGAACGAACAT